>NC_079380.1:777500-985000 GCF_021018895.1 Seriola aureovittata | reverse complement strand
ATCTATCTGTCAGGTATGAGGCAAACCACTGCAAGCCCTGGCTAAGGTCTAGCCGTATTTATAAGGCGAAATTATTTAAAGTTGAGGTATCAAGGTTAGGTTTTTTGATACAAGGATGAACTGCATGTTTAAAGCGAGAGGGAACAGAGCCACTGGATAGGATAAAATTGTGGGACCTACAGTGTCAAACACTTCCTTCAACAGGCGAGTGGGAATAATGTCCAGGGGGCAAATAGTTGGCTTTGTATGTAGAACTATGTCTTTAATATGAGCAAGGGACACAGGCTCAAAGTTTCTTTGGACAGCAGAGCAAGGAGGGAGGACATTGGGAGAAGATGGATATGGCTGTGAGAGGCTGTGAGAGGCTGTGAGAGGGTGTAACAGGCTGCTAGAGGCTGTGAGAGGCTGTGAGAGGCTGTGAGAGGGTGTAACAGGCTGCTAGAGGCTGTGAGAGGCTGTGAGAGGGTGTGAGAGGGTGTGAGAGGGTGTAACAGGCTGCTATAGGCTGTGAGAGGCTGTGAGAGGGTGTGAGAGGCTGTGAGAGGGTGTGAGAGGGTGTGAGAGGGTGTGAGAGGCTGCTAGAGGCTGTGAGAAGATGTGAGAGGGTGTGAGAGGCTGTGAGAGGGTGTGAGAGGCTGTGAGAGGGTGTGAGAGGCTGTGAGAGGCTGTGAGAGGCTGTGAGAGGGTGTGAGAGGCTGTGAGAGGGTGTGAGAGGCTGTGAGAGGCTGTGAGAGGCTGTGAGAGGCTGTGAGAGGCTGTGAGAGGGTGTGAGAGGCTGTGAGAGGCTGTGAGGGGCTGTGAGAGGCTGTGTGAGGCTTCAAGAGGGTGTGGCTGCAGCTTACAGGTGAGTGGAAGGCCGATGTGTCCATCAGACTGGCTGCTTCATGATAGGAGAACATGAAGGGATCTGACCCTAAACCCAGCTCCTCGAGGTTCTCCTGGAAGACACTCCGGGTCGCCTCTACAAAGTCTGAGAGTCAACAGACAGATACAGAAAGAAAAATGTTTACTGTGGGAAAACCAGAGTAACCATGGCAACCAGGAAACACACAGACACAGAATACACAAGTGTGTTAACTTTGCTCTCCTTTACTTTCAGTTTATGCAACAATGCATAGTCTTTTTCATTACACCTCATCTACACTGCTGAAACAACTGGAAAGTTTTAATAACTATATCAAAGTTAATGCGAAGTCTAAGATGATTAAGAACATTGTAAAGTAAAAAAATAAGTTAAATAAAACCAGGATAAATAAGTAAAAATAATAAAAACACAAATGAGTAAAATGGTTAAACCTGAAGAATAAATAAAGCAATTCAAATTTAAAACGAATTAATCAATTTAAACAAGAAAAAATGGAGGTGAAATGAGATGAAATCCAAAACTTTAACTGCCCTAAGGATACAAATGAGGATGAATTTATTTTATCTGTGTTAAGAACTAATCATTGGTTCACTGCAGGGAATTAACAGCAGTGTGTGCAGCATCTAAAATACAGTATCATCAAGATTTAGATTCCACGTAGTTACAGAAATTCTTCTGTAATGTCATCAGTGTAGAGAGTGGACAGAAGAGGTCCCAGGATTGAGCCTTGTGGGACACCAAAGATTTATCATACAGACATTCACTACTGTCTGTCCATGAGGAAACTCATGTTTCATTTTTAGAAAGAAAGGACTGACAAATGGTTTCAATGCATGATCAAAGGTATCAAATACCTTTGAAAGATGAATAAAAAAAGCTGAACAGTGTTTCTTATTTTCCAAAGTTGAGATGATGTAATTTTAAAGAGGCGGCATTAACAGTACTGTACTTTTCTCTGAAACCTGATTGGTGGATGCTTGATTATCATTATTATTATTATTGTTAAAACGAAAAGGTTAGAAATATATGTTATGTAGCTACAGTTGGAGCAACAAGCAATCTTGGTCCACCAAACTCTATAAATTTATAGTAATGCATCGGTCACATCACCAGAAGAGAGCAGCTGTAGGAGTAAAATAAGCTTGGCATTAGTTAGGTTCTGATCAACAGTGGGCAGAGGGGGTCCTGTGTAAGTTTCACCAAACACATCATTAGCAGATGCACAGATCTCTGTATGGTCTGCTGTTGGATACCTGATCGAGGCAGATGGCCGCCCACCCTGAGTTCGGTTCTGCTCGAGGTTTCTGCCTCTTAAAAGGACGTTTTTCCTTGCCACTGTTGCCTAGTGCTTGCTCTTGGTGGGAATTGTTGGGTCTCTGTATATATTATTATAAAGAGAAGGTCTAGACCTGCTCTATATGGAAAGTGTCTTGAGACCACTAATGTTGTGAATTGTCACTATACAAATAAAATTTACTTGACATCAGCTGTGACCAGAGGAGGAAGTGGGAGGGAAGTCTTGGAGAATTCATTGCTCTCCACAGTTTTGCTGGCTTTGAATACGATTTGGGAATCAAAAACAAATAATTATGAGATTGAGCAGATTTTTTATTGCAGATGTGTATTTGTTCCTAAAAGCAGGCTAGTTATCGGGGTCTCCAGTACATCTGGCTAGGGCCGAACCCTATTTTGTGCAATCAATTACTGACATAAAAGAACTAATTCAACAGATAGGACTTTAGTGGTGTCAAGAATATCTCTTGCCAGAGGATCATTCAAAAAGACCCATAGTTTTTTAATTGTGGTACTTCTAATGCAAGTGTCTGTCTGTGTAATGGATCAGTTTGAAGCAGCTAAGGGCATGACATTTTGAAGGAACCTATTTTTTAATGAGGCCTTTCAAATCTCAATTTCAATCTATTCTTTTTTCCCTCTGTGAAACACTGTGACGAGGCTCAGGTTTCACCACAACTCTACTGAATGCAAGGTGCTTTAGTGAAGTTGGCAAGATGTGAAGATGCCAAATGCAAGAGACACCAAATGCCAGAGACTTACACACAGTACTGAAAGAGGTGATAATTCTTAAGTACAAGAAGGTGAACAAGTTGGCATCTCCCTCCTCCAATCAGTGTTCACTCACAGCAGCTTCACAAGCCTTCTCCAGGGGAAAGAGAGCCACCCGTTATTACGAAGCCTCGTTAGCGATGACTTCTCTTTCTCCCTCCCTCTCTCCTGCTCTCTCTGCTCGGTGCGACTTATGTTTTGTTATTCCTCTACCTCCTTTAGTAATAATGATACATGGAAGGAAAATATTTTATTTGCTGTAATGGAGGCGAGGCTCAGTGTATTGGAAGGGCTCCTCCTCTTCCCTGCAGTTCCCGAGGAGCCAGGCAACCAGAGTGGCTCAGTAGACTGCGGCTCAGCACTCTGTGGACCAGTGCTGAAATATCATGAGTCAGTTGGTCAGTCGGTCATTCAGCCAGTCGGTCAGTCAGTGAATCAGTCAGTCAGTCAGTCAGTCAGTCAGTCAGTCAGTCAGTCAGTCAATTATAGCACTGGCCTTGCTGTTGTGGTCCAGCCAAAAATGTGTGGTGCATTTAGACAAGACAATGCAGGGTTCACAGCAGCAGGAGGAGACTCTGGGATCTTTACTGAGGTACAGAAAAACACTTCAGTTCAGGAGGTGGTGGAATGTTGCAATTTTCTGAAACTCAGCAACATTCAGAATATTAAATATCAGCTCTCTAATGACCTGTATATGGTTACACATACGAATGCCTCTGGTTATTAAGGGCTCATCTGGCTCAAACACTGTGAGATTCTTCTGTCTGCATTTCAGAATAGCAACCTATACAACATGGCGTTGACTTTCTTGTTTCAAAAGTTTATCTGCATCTAACTGAAATGACTAAACCATCTGGACTTCTGAGGGAAAAGTCCAAATGTGAATTTTAGCAGTTTTTTGATCAATACATCACTTGCATTCCTATGTAGATATGGAAAGATGAGAAATTATGATAGGAAACATTTATGATATGATATGAATAAAATATAAACCATATATTAAACTTCTAAGATTTATATTTTTACAGCTTTTATACGCATAACATTTATGAACTTTTGCCTGCAGTATTGCTGCACAAACAGACACAGCTGCTTCATGGTTACAAAATCTGACACCGTATACAAGTGACACAACCAGTCAGTGACATGCAGCCATCACACAGAGCATGTGATTTGACAGGATTTCAACACAGATCTTTCACCTTGCTGTGGAGTCAACCCGATAGGTGTGTGACTTGTTTCAGTGTGTGTGTGTGTGTATGTGTGTGTGTGTGTGTGTGTGTGTGTGTGTATGTGTGTGTTTGCAAGTCTGCTTCACCTCCATAGGCCACGGTGCCCTGTGGGTCTGTGGTCAGATTCTGTCTCAACTTCTTCCTCTTCTCTTCTGTGATGTCCAACCCGAGGAAAGACAAGGCCTGAGAGAGACAGACAGAGACAAAGGAAATAAAGGCACGGAGACATAGAGATATTTTTACCATGAGCCACTGGAATCACTTGAAGAAGAAGAACTACTGTACATGTATGTACTGTCATCAAACTGCAGTACATGGCCTACTGAGAGCTATTGATATACATAGGTTGGATTAGTGTAACAATACAAATCAACAGCAGCTACAACTACATCCTTTGAAATGAGTGTTGAATCCACAGCTCTGTGAATCAGTTTCAACAAAACCTTTGTGAGGGGAGGATTTGTCACAAACTGTGAGTGTGTGTCAGCTACATTTTCATTTTCGTTTTAATTTAGTGTAAAAAAATTCAGTTAAATCCTTGAGTAATGGCTAAAAAGTGTTTTGTGAGGTCACCTTGACCTTGGACCTTTGACGGTGACCTCACAAAACATGAAACACAAACAAAACTTTTTAGCCATAACTCAAGACTTCACAGCAATTATGACAAAATTTCACACAAATGGTTCATATTTTCTATGACTCTGGATAAACAGGGATGTTACCTGAAACTAGTCTGAGTGGAGGAGGATGTTTTTAGTTGGTTGTTGTTTTCGCTGTTGTGTCTTAATTTAGTGTTCTGGTTTTTTTTTGTATATTGATGTTAAATAAACTCTATGGACTTTGTTGTGTTAGAGGTTTCTTGTGAGTCTGATTTGGGTCACTGGTGGACTGTTGTGTGTCCCTTAGGCCCACCCAAGGTTGGGGTGTAACAATGTTAAATTTAAATCTGGATGTTGTACCTACATTTAAATATTAATTCTAAATCTAAATATTAAATCAAATTGTTGGAGAAACTAAATATTTATCTAAATATGCAAATTCACAGTGACAGTGGAACTTACAGACACCTTCAATCTTTATAGCAGTGACAAAAGACTGAACCTCTACAACATTCAGTCCTCCTCACAGCTGTTGTCTGAACTTTAACCAAGGATCATTTCCGGAATATGCAGAAATGCCTTCTTTCTCAATGTGAGCCAAAAACCAAATACTGTATTCTGTTCAACACTTCTGTTCCGCAGTGTTTGTTTCTCTTTCATTGTCATTTTGTCCTTTGTGACATTTACTCACCTATTACAGTATCTCTCAAAGCTAAAAATACCCATAATCCACCTCTCTCTCTCTCTCTCTCTATTTTGCATTTGTAAAGGAGCCAGAGAGAACTGTGTCTGTATTCAACATTTAAACTCCCTGTCTCTCTAATCCTGTTAATGAATTGGTAGATTAGGGTCAACCTATGGCTGAGGAGGATCCGGACAATATTAAAATCAGAGCTGAATAGTGGAAACAAAACCGTCCAGAGGGCAGAGACGGGCAGCCAAAGAACAAGGCAGAGGGAAAGAGAGAGCAGAGGGATGGGAAGCTGGACGGCAGGGGTGAGAGGAGGAGCAGAGAGAGAATGTGCTGATAGGGTAAAAATAAAGTACTGATGAATACTGCAAGTGTGATAGGGCGAGCAGAGAGAGATCAATAATTAGATGAAGAGAGAGCGCAGGGATGGAGCGAAAAAGCTGAAACCGAGTTAATCGAAGCTTTCACAAACCTAAATAAACGAGTGTTGATACAGAACAAAAGCAACAGGACAGGAGGCTCACTGTGGTCAGATCGCAACCCAGCTGAACACCTGTATCAGACTGAGCTCTCCACCATCATCATCATTATCAGTGAGGGAATATGTTCAGGAGGAAAGCTGTTCATCCACATACTCACTGGTATGGAGATTTATGGTAGCCAGGGGACGACTGTCCTTTCCTCTTGTGCTGCCATCAGGCCAAACAGATTGACTTTTAACTCACTAAGCACATTTACATTTCTTGTCTCCAGAGGATAAACCTTTTTACATCAAATGACCCCCATAGCTTCACAGTTTTAGCCCCACTACTGGTAAGGGTCTGATTTTAGCTAAGCCATCAGTCTATTGTTTATTCCATCTACCATCTTGTATTTTTTTTAATTTAAGTTTTAGAATTAAATTGAACATAAAAGTGTTTTAGGATTGTACGACAGCTGATGTCATTTTCCCATTAATAGGTGCATACATAATTATAGCAGCTTATAAAATAATTCCCTCCTGATAACATCTTGTTATCTTGGGATAACAAACTAAAATCATTTTACTCAATATACTCATGCGTCTAGATGAAAACCTCTATGGTGATATCCATCTATTACTGCTGAGAAACTCTTAGTCTGGTAATAGATTATTTGTTAGCAATGATTCACATCAGTGCAGTCATATGTTCAAGCATAAACGTGATGGTTATTGCTGTCACCTTACGTTATGCAGCATGAAAATTGTTAAAATTATTCTTAACACATTAGCCTTCACTGACACTTTGGAGCCTTCATCAGTCAAACATAAAGGACCTGTTAGTGAATGTGCATCAAGAGGTTAAAGATGAAGCAGAGAGACAGAGAGGAGGCAGAGAGAGAGAGAGAGAGAGAGGAGAGAGAGAGAGAGAGAGAGAGAGGTGGACAAGCAGAGGAGGATTAATGGGCTTGTCTGGGTAATTCAACCTAAAGCAGGAACAACACCTCACAGCTTGAATAAACCGCTCAAAACACGCTCAACATCACGTGCCAGGAGGAATGTATTTAGCAGCCTGGCTCTGAAACAGCTTGTCTGACCAGCAGACAGGACTCACCAAGTCTAACTTGTCTGATTTGAGGCGTATGTAAGGGTCCAGTGTTATCTTCGGTTTGGCCTCCGTTGGCGACCTCTGGCTGGATGAACCTGGAGAGAGTCATAAAGAAACAAGAAAAGGAGCAAGGAGGGTGGAGGGAGGAGAAAAGAGGAAAGAATATGGTTGATTATTCTCGAAAGGGAAAGGGGAAACTGAGCAGGAGGAAAAACAGTCTATACACAAAACATACATGTAAATATATATTTACAGTACAGTGTCTGTGTGAGGTATGGCACCAGGAGCTATAGGCCTTCAACAGATTGTATGTGAGGCAACAGTACACCTAGTAAACAACAGAAGGAGAAATTTCATTGGATAATCTGTATTATCAGAGTGGATGGACAGACATTCTCTGTGGATTTGGTGGAAGTGGGTGGCTGTGGTGATAGGGGAGGTGTGTGTGAGTGTGGGATGGGGGTGGGGGGTGGGAGGGGAAGATGAAAAGCAGATGATTAAAAAGAGAGGAGTGGGGGAGAAAGGTGGATGATTATATAGATGAGAGTGAGGGAAAACAGTGTGAGGGGGGAGGGGGGCAGACAGCCCAGGCCTAATATTAATTTGATGACTTTGAATGCCCCAGATTTGCATGTCCGCTTGCTGTGGTGATGGCGACCTCTGAGTGTGTGTCTGTGAGCGTGTGTGTCTGCACACCCCCTGTTGCTGTTACCCAAAGGATTTACCCTACCCCACCACCCCCGCTCCCCCTGCCCCTGCCCGGTGGTGATGATTGACAGACCTGCTGTCGTGACAACAGCCGTGCTTTAAACCCAGATACCAGTCCACATACTCTGTTGTTATACTAGTACAGACGGTGTATACAGTACGTGTGTTTCTATATTTGCACTTGAAGTAAGGAAACAAAACAAGAGTTAGATATGTTGATGTGAACCAAACATTTGTGGCTGTACAATACATATGTGAATCTCAAAATAAAATGTGAGGAGTTACCTCTCAGAAGTTTTACACACACACACACACACACACACACACACACACACACACACACACACACACACACACACATACACTTAGCATGGTGTTGCCTATGAATCTTTTTGGCTCTCAACATTCATTCAGAAGCTGTTGTAGATGATGATGATGATGATGTGATGATGCTCAAAAGCTCCAGAACAGCTACTAAATGAACCTTGATGCGAGAGTGTTTTATGAGCTGCTGCTGCTGTAAGCGGAAGTGAGGCAGTTTAGTGTCAGGTGATAACAGTTGCGTGACAGCTTTTCCACATATTGTCACAGGTGGGTTGATCTCCCTAACAGGATTGAACGCCTCTGACGACCTGTCCCCCCCCCCCGCTGGGCATCAGGCCGGGGGCCAGCAGGACGGGAGGTCAGGTTGTCAGTGTGGTCAGCTGACTCATGGACATTAGCGTTGTGATGACCCCTGCCCAATCTGCTGATCTGGTTTTTGTCTGCCTGTGGTTCAGATGCCTGGTGGGCGGGGCCAACTGGGAACGCTGGGCCCAGTGCTCCTGCTGCTGCTGCTTTAGCTCCCCTTCAGTTCTTTCCTCACACTCACACACTTTCTCCGCTGTCATGCACATCCAACACTCCTGATTCCACTGAGCCCCCACGCTCCATGTGTTCCTGTGCTTTTCTTATGTGTTTAAATCATCTCATCTCATAAATGACTTAGTTTAACTGCTGAAAACTGTCTCCAGCTTTTGTCATGGCTTCACGAGTCAGGTGTGAAAGCATTTGTGTGTATGACCCAGTGTCATCAGAGGGTGGAGGAGGTGAAGGCTGAAGACCAAGAACCAGTTCTTGGTCTTCAGTTTTATTTATATAGAACCAAACCATAACACACATTATCTCAATGCTCTATACAGAGTCAGGTCCGGACCTTACAATATTATAATTATATGAAGTTGAGAGGAGGGAAACTGAGGAGAGAGAAGTGATGGAGAGAGACTAGGAGCAGCTGTATGTAGAGTTGTATTTAAACTGACTCAGTTTAAATACAACAACCGACCGCTTCCTTGCCTCCACATGAGCCCCAACTGAATTTTGGAAACAATCAGAATTGATACCCTGTCATTCTGTGTGTCTGCTCACCTCACCACAAACTGCTGACATCTGTCACAGACACCACCTGGCTAAACCAATAGGCGCTAAGTGGTCACAGCACCTAGGAAATAACGTTAGCTGTGATAATCCAGGCCAATAGGATTGGGACTGTCTCTGAGCCGGGGCCTACAGACACCCTTAACATCTAAGCTGTTGGTCAGGTTCAGATTATTCGGTTTCTTATTCATTAATACCTTTTCTTTTACTAAAACTGGACTGTTTTATATTGTTTGTAGCCTAGTAAAACACATGTGTAATTGTTAGATAGAGCAGTATACTCTTGAAAGTTTCCAGTAGGAAGGAACAATATTCCCGCCAATTAATTATAAAGTGTCAGGTGACAGCCACGCACGCCATCATGCTCACGAGATACAAGGCGAGGTACACTGTGAAACTTTAGGCAGTTGAGTTTTCAACTAGAGTTAATAGATCACAGTGCATGTGACAGGGCGAGTGAAATAGTGGAGCGTCTGGGGTCAGTGTAATCAGACTCCATCTTCATTCATTTTCAGATGCTTCTCCTTTGACTATGTTAACGGGTCTCATGTCTATAGTGATGAACTGTCTATCTCCATCTCTTTTATCATAGCCTTTTGTAACTGTAGTGGTGTGTAGTGTGTGGTTTTGGTTGAGGATGTTGATGGCTGTGATGCACCGATGGACAAATGACTGTTTTCATAATGTGTAAAATTGCAGTGTGAACAGCTGATAGCAGCAGCTTCATCGTGGTCCCTGGACAAAAGACAACAGCTAAGCCCCTTTTCCACTGGTCAAAAAACCTGCCAAGACCTGCTAACATCAGGCTTCAATCAGAATTCATACCTGGGTCACATGACTCTGCAGTAGACACGGGTATTTATCAGTTCTGGCTCTGATGAGCAGTGATGGAAACACAACACCTGGGTGAACATGCTAATTTTTGCCTCTTTTCCTGCCGTGACATCTTTCAGAGACAAACACTGTAAACACACCTGTCACCTGTCCAGCACTGTGCAACTTTAATTAGCGAGTGTACCGCACTTAAATAACCTGCTTACACCTGCTAATGTTGGTGGAAAAAGGGTATTTAGCTGGTATGGTCTCCTTTTTTTTTTTTTTACAACATCAAACAAAAGCTACTGCTGACAGTGTTCAGGTGAGTTTGTGGCAGTTTCTGCATGTCTGACACTCTGCCTTAGCGTTATCACACAGCTGAAGGGTCACTGCTGTGAGTGAGGGGGATGTCAGGTGCCCAGGATGAGATGGTTTATATTTCCACCTTGTAAAAGTGCAGTTCAAAAGTATAAATAGAGCAAATGTGCTGACAATAATAGAATAGAGGAAAAAAGAATATCTGAATCCCAAAACTGAAAACTGAAAACCGGCCAAGTGAACTCATATTCTGGTCCAGCTTTAACAGTTTTCTTCTCCGTTATTTTTCTTGCTTCTTAATTCTGTCTTCTCTCTCTCCAACACAGACTCAGTTTCTGAAAACAATGACGTACTATAGCCACTGTTATTAAGAAAGGACTTTGTCATGATCCCTCAAATTCCTGTGCACTCGTAGGTCCCCTACTGTGCTGTGGTTTCGTTTAAATCCTATCCTCTCCTCTCTACCTAATCCCCAATCTCTGTTAGGGAGCAAATGTTCCCCGTTTTTCATTCTTGATCAGACGGGTTTATCTCGTACGTCTGATTTGAGGTACTTCTGGGACAAATCACTGAAAATCTCAGCTCTGATTTGGCAGGTGTTTAATAGTCCTTTAAAGGTTATTTAATGGCAGTGCTGCTTTGTTAAACACATGACAGACATAGTGAAGGAAGGTTGTGTTTACCAAAGAGCAGTGACCATGAACATGTATCATTATATATTTTCTCTATATATTATATAAATCTTAAAAAAAGAGATATTCATTAACAAAGGTTCAGTAGTGTCCAGGTGGTCACTGTAGTGTATAACAGACATTACTCAGACAGGGGGAAACAGTGCATTTGTTGGGGCTGTTTTCAGCGGTGAAGCCACATTTAGTGCTGCAGTAAGTCATCCAGGCAGCAATGAATGTATGTATGTATGTAAAATGAATGAACGAATGTAGTGGTGCATGTATACAGGTGTACAGAACATACCCACCTGTCTAGTAGTCTTTTATGTACAGGAATCTGTGATGTTACCTCCAAACAGGAGATTTTTGTTCCCTGACTTCAGTCTTTAGAGCAGAGCTTTCCACAGACATCATGAGCACCCTGTTAAATCTCTTCCTTTTATTTTCCTCATACTTGCTCACCTTCTTGCTCAGGCCAAAAATCTTGGTGTCATGTTTGATTCAGCCCTAACATTTGACAAACAAATCAACACTGTTGTGAAAGGTTGCTATTTCCATTTAAGAAACATCGCCAAACTCAAACCATTCCTCTCTGTCAATGATGTGAAGGTCATCATATATGTCTCACAGCGTCTCACAGCGTCTTGCACCCTCTCACAGCGTCTCACAGCGTCTCACAGCGTCTCACAGCGTCTCACAACCTCTCACAGCGTCTCACAGCGTCTCTCAGCGTCTCACAGCGTCTCACAGCGTCTCACAGCGTCTCACAGCGTCTCACAACCTCTCACAGCATCTCACAGCGTCTCACAACCTCTCACAGCATCTCACAGCGTCTCACAGCGTCTCACAGCGTCTCACAACCTCTCACAGCATCTCACAGCGTCTCACAGCGTCTCACAGCATCTCACAACCTCTCACAGCATCTCACAGCGTCTCACAGCGTCTCACAGCGTCTCACACCCTCTCACAACCTCTCACAATGTCTCACAGCCTCTCACAATGTCTCACAGCCTCTTGCAGCCTTACAGCTTCTTGCAGCCTCTCACAGCCTCTCACAGTGTCTCACAGTGTCTCACAGTGTCTTACAACCAGCAGCATCCCAAAGCCTCTGACAAAGAAACACAGAGAGACATAAACTTGAGCATACACTTGAAAACATCCAATCTCATATTCCATCTTCTCCCAATGTCCTCCCTCCTTGCTCTGCTGTCCAAAGAAACTTTAAGCCTGTGTCCCTTGCTCATATTAAAGACATAGTTCTACATACAAAGCCAGCTATTTGCCCCCTGGACATTATTCCCACTCTCCTGTTGAAGGAAGTGTTTGACACTGTACGTCCAACAATCTTATCCTATCCATTGGCTCTGTTTCCTCTTGCGTTAAACATGCAGTTCATCTCTGTATCAAAAAACCTAACCTTGATACCTCAACTTTAAATAATTTCGCCTTATAAATACGGCTAGACCTTAGACAGGGCTTGCAGTGGTTTGCCTCATACCTGACAGATAGATCTTTTTCTATCAAATCTGGAAATCTCTTCTCCTTATCTGCCCCCATCACATGTGGAGTACCTCAAGGCTCCATTTTAGGGCCTATTTTGTTTTCCTCATACTTGCTCCCCTCGGGTTCCATCTGCCAAAAGTATAGCATCTCCTATCATTTCTACGCTGACAACCCCTCAGCTATACCTCCCCTTACAACCTGGTGATAATGCTATTACTAACTCAGTTAGCTCTTTCCTCGACTGCCTCCAGGAGGTGAAAGATTGTATGGCAAATAACTGTCTTCAATAAAATGTTAGAAAGACTAAAGTGGTCTTGTTTGGTTCCCCCGACTCCACCAGGAGTGTAGCACATCTCTTAGGACCCCTGGCCCCTCACCTTCTTGCTCAGGCCAAAAATCTTGGTGTCATGTTTGATTCAGCCCTAACATTTGACAAACAAATCAACACTGTTGTGATAGGTTGCTATTTCCATCTAAGAAACATTGCCAAATTCAAACCGTTCCTCTCTGTCAATAATTTGAAGGATATAAATCAACGCTTTAACTTTAGGCACCTGAATCCATCTCTGAGCTCCTCTTCCTCCTTTCCAACCCCAGACCCCTCAGACGTTTAGACCAGCTGCTCCTGGCTGTCCCCTGGTCCAGGCTAAGGGGAAAGAGTGTTTGGGCTTTTGCAGTATCTGCCCCAAAACTTTGGAACAATTTACCTCTTCAAATGAAGTGTTCCTCCTCTGTGGACATTTTTAAGACTAAACTAAAAACCTGCATCTTTTCTTTGGCTTTTGAGTGTCCCTAAGGTTTTTATATTTCACTTTTATCCCCTCAGTTTTATTGTCAAACTGACTATGGGATAATTAAGACTTCACATTTTATAGCTGTTATTATGTTGTGTGTTTCTTGTTGCATATTCTTGTACAGCACTTTATAAATAAACTTGATTTGAATTAATTTAAATCTGCAGTGATCCAGGTAACACCCAAACTACAGGAACAAAGGACTCTTACTGATGTTCAATTACCCCTGAGCTCCACAGCTCACACCACTACAAATACTAAGTGAACAAGTGAAAATCTTCCACACTGATGACAATTGGGAGCTGGAGGGAGAAAGGATCTTCAGTAGGAAAAGATAAGATGGACACAATTTTAGATAACATTAGATATACTGAGGCACCAAGGTCTGCGCCAGAGGAAAGATTCATAATACTGCGATATAAAAATACTGGATAATTGAACATACACTCCCTATTACTGCTATACTATCATAGTGTATATTATAAACATTACTGATGTAACATTTCTCTTCATTTTGAATCACCAATATATATTAAGGTTGTGATGTTGCTTGAAGAGGAGTAGCACTGTTTCACACATCCACACATGCCTTATTTATTTCCCTTCCCACATTGGGATTGGCGTGGGAATCAATGACAAGAAGAAAAGTAAAAGAATACTGACGGATCTTTCCTTTAAAGTCAAATGTGACATGGTTGTAAGTACTACCAATCTCACTGTGAATCAACAGCTCAATCTGCCTCACACAGCTCTGAGCAGCAGAAGCAGAGGGAGGATTTTGATTTGAAATCAACGTAAAGTGTGTGTGTGTGTGTGTGTGTGTGTGTGTGTGTGTGTGTGTGCGTGCATGCGTGTGTGCGTGCGTGTGTGTGTAGTAGTGTAGTGAGGTGTTGTACCTGAAATCTGAATATCTGGTGGGCAGATGTCAGGAGAAGGGGAGGACACTGGAGCCGGCTCCTCTGTACAAATCTGCACACAAATACATTTGAAAAAAGAAAGTGAAAAAACATGTAATGATGACATGATGACAACCAAGAAATGATAGATATTAATGATTTGCTGGGCAAGTGAATGATAAAATTTTGAACTGATCACAACCAGCTAATGTATTGGAAATAATATAAAAAACTTTTTCAATCAGTTTTGCAAATCAATAACTCTATTTTTTTATTTTGTCTATCAATGATTAATTATTAATTAAATTTAATCAAAAAACTTTGAGCTTATTAATGCATTTAAACGCAAGATGAATAAACAGTTAAATAAAATAGTTTATTCACTGATCATCTTAAACTTAAATAAAAGTAAGTCAGTATGTAAGTCAGTAATACAATTATTATATCGAATGTATTAACTAAGAAAAAGTCCTCTATAGATTCAGTTCTGTTCAGCTCTGCCACCAAAAAAACATCTGCTCTTGCCTTTCTGAGATAAAAATAATGATCATTAATTCAGAAAAACAGAATTTTTTCCACAAAAACGTTTCTAGAAAATGTGCCTGCATTAGGCTTCTGGACTGAGCTGATACATGAGTCTAAGATGTGTTATGGAAACAAAAGCCTGATTATTTTTGATTCAGTCAGAAATGCTTCTGCTTCTGCTTTCCCACACTTGTTGTTGCAATAAATTGCTATGAAATCAGTGAATCCAGTGACAGAATGTCCGGTACTTGTGTATTGGCGAGCTGACCTCAGGTGATCTGATGTGGACTTTTAAACGTCCAGAGTTGTAGCTGTTCCCCGCAGCTCGCTGGACTCCGTTGTGGAGGGACGTGCTGCTTGGAAAAAGTCCTTTACCTGGGATGAAGGCGATCTCCACTGTGCTGTCTTGGCTGGAGACACAATACATACAAAGACATGAGCATGTACACAGTGATCTTTACAGGTACAGAGGGAAGAGGAAAGATTGTGGAACAGTAGCTGACTGTACTGACAGAGATTCACTTTGAGTTACTCTATGAGCAATTCATATCTAATCCCTGCAGCACCCACCTGAACTTGACTTTGTTCAGCATGCTCTTGGCCTCCTCGTGGGTCACACCTATCAACGACTCTTTGTTAATGGCAATGAGCTGATCTCCAGGCCTCAGACGTCCGTCCTGCACAACAAGGAGCCAGAGGCTTTAGTCATGATGAGCTGAAAAACCACACAGGTTAAATATTTCTAAATATTCTTTATTATGAACATATGGACCACAGGACCTGTCCAAGTATAGACACTATCAGCTCTTTTCCAGATGTGAAATACAGCCATTGTCACATGTTCTACATGGGTTTCCAAAGGTCCAAGATCCCGGTACAATCATGTTGTAGTGCTGCTGATTGTGGCTGGTCAAGTGAATGTGGTATCATCACATCATCACAAGCACGACTACAACAAACCCAACGGCACATCTCTGGCAGAGATGTGGATTCAACATTCAGTAACAATATCAACACCAGCTCCATTGTTTTCCATCCCATAACTGATGGTGTTGCTCAGAACTGTCACTCTTTAGAGTGGTTTAAACTCATTTTGGTGAAGTGCAGACTATCTGCAGAAAACTTCAATTTACAGATGTCCCCTAAATGCCTCACATGCAGATCACTAAATGCTAGCTACAGTACACATCATCAAGGGCCCCACTTAGGGGGGTTTGGGGCAACATCAGTGCACTGTTTAGTGTCAGAATGGGAGGTTTAAGGGGGTTTATAGTTGTCATTGCAAAATGTACCTGGGGGCGCAAAGTATTTCTTTGTGTCTCCTGATGGTACGCCTCTGGCTTTACCAATGACATCTCAGCAAATGCTACATTTGTCCAATCAGGTGTAGAAAGGACAACGTTTATGTTAAAGTAAAGGAGCTGATTTGAAAACATAAACAAAATCTTAGGATCACATGGTGACCCAGGCTGTCGTCCACTGATGATATTGACGGGTAAATGGAGCCACTGAGGATCATACTCCTCGCTCATTTATACACAAATCTCTCCTGCACGTTTGAAATGGGGGTTGTCACCTTAAAGCTGCTATAGTTCTGATACATGCATGGCTGTATAATCCTCCTGCTGACTCATCTCATACAGAATCCCAGAGCATGAATGCTAGCCTGCTTCCCGTATAACACAGAGGATTAATAGTCAGGATTTAGGTGAACTGGACAAACTGCTTCTATAAGCAGAAGAAACAGAGAGGGTCAGTGTTATAGAGCCAGACATTATTGCACAGTGTGGAGTGAGTTAAAGAGACGTAATGACAGTATGGACATGCAGCTCTACTTTACTGTGCCCTGTCTCTAACACAGTTGCATGTAGTCTTACTACTCTGTACCAGTCACCATCTGTTATTGGGGATTTTGAGTGTGTAAGTCAGTGAGAAACAAATGGGCCAAATGAAATCTACATGTCTGCTGCAGCTCCATCCCTGAGACAATCTTCCAGTACTATGCTGGATTAATGCAACATGTTGAGAGATGGCTATGAAATTTACAACCATTTTATTTTTAGTCATAAATGCAACTGTTTTTATTATGTGAATAAGAGTTTGTGTGAATATTTAATTTAGTTCGTTTTTTTTTTTTAAATTTAGCATTAAAGCTCCATATAGTACAAAGGAAGATGTCCATGTGCTGTTTGATTATAAAGCAGGTCTAGGTTCTATATTAATACTGTGAAAGTATCAAAGCCTCAGTCCACAGAGAAATGCACACAGCCTGTATTCAGAAACTGAGCCTTAAAACCAGTGTTTATCTGAAATCTGCTATATTTTAATTAAATCACTCAGAAAACAGTCAGCCAATCAGAAGAGAGGCTCAGCACGTCCTCTCTTCTGATTGGCTCACTGACCTGTTGTTACTAGCGCTCCAGAGAGAAGCCTGAGAGAGGAGATGTAAAACTACACTGAGATGGTTTTTGGTTCTTAAAACCACAATTACATCTTCTTATGGATCAACACGTCAAATAAAACACAGGAGAAGAGGAAAATATGGAGTTTTAAATCATTTCTTTAGCCAGTTAACAGTTGCAAAACACAACATATGAAACTGGAGTAAAGGCAGCAATAAATATATTCCATTAAAAGTAAAAGCATTAATTCAATATTTTACTTAAGTGAAAGGGGGTTATTTGGCACCATTGCAACAAAATGAAAACACAATAATGACGTATTATCACCTCATAAAGTTGTGTTTGTGTCACCAGATCAGTTCCCTCTCTTCTAGCTCCAGAGGGAAACATCTGGCTCTTTAGCTGCTAACTGCTGCACTGCATTCAGCAGCTGTTCTACATGTCTAACATAATGGTAAATCAGCCATACAGACGGGGTCTCTGTCTGTGTACGGCTTATAATTCAGAGAACTTTACAATCAACTCCAAAAGATACTCAGGGTTTCCTTTTTTTTAAAAATCTCAGTTAACAATCTTGTTGTATATGTCCCTATATCATTGAGTGATGTTGCCCTATATGTTGACTATAAGGGGATATATTATCATCACATACATACATCCTCTGGATAAATGAAGATATAAGTTTATAACATATATGAAATACCCACAGTAAAATTTGTATGTACATATGAAAAAAATGTCTAGGATTATTTTTTATATAGTATAATAGGTTACAACCAGATATGTTAACAATAACAATAAATATTTGATTTATAGTTCAGTTTATTAAAATAACTTACATATAAAATTATATATGCTTATATATGTTTAAAAAAAAAATTTCTTATTAATTTTAAACATGCTTATCTTCCTATTCTGGGAAAGTGGTCACAGACTTTTGAACCCTATATAAAATCAACACATATAATGTATATATAGGCTTTGGGATGTATATATATTTATGTAACATATGTCTACCAATATAAACATACATATAGAAACATATATATTTGTATGTGCTAGACATACAGTATATGTCAATGTATGAAATTGTTGTAATTTCTAATTGGTTTAATACATTTTATATATATGTTTTTATTTTATATATACACATATTTCAAATATGGAAATTTAATATATGTATATACATGTATAACGTTTGTGTATGGGTAAGGAGTTAATACATTTTTCGGCACTGTCCTGGTTCAAGAAATTTCCAACTTTGTGATGTTGTCAAATGGAAGAAGGCTGTTTTGGTGATGTTTGAAACTGAAATCAGAATCAAGCATTAACTTCACTTCAGAGTCGACAGAGTTGACTTCTGTGATAGTGGTTTAGGGGATATAAGCAGGTTATAATTGAGGTCAAAGCCTGAGGGTTATTATTCTGGGGTGAAATGTACTGAAATGAGTATCATCAGCAAAGGTAACCAATCAATCGGAGTATATAACCCAACAGATCAACATGAATATTAAGCTGGTTCTTCTTTCATAGGAACATGTCCTGACTTTTATTGTAGGCTTCTGTTACAGGCCCTGTGTCTAAAGCTGTCAGCTTCTCTCTCCAAGCAAATAATGCTGATGCAGTCATAAGGACAAAAAGCTTGTTTGAACGAAGACTATAAGACTGTTCATATGTCTGATAGAGCCTGTCTAATTTAATTTGTCATTGTGAAGAGAGAGAGAATCTAAACATGCACCAAAAGGTACAACAGCACACACACCTCTCCACAGGGATCATGGGAGATGTTCTCAGCCCTGAGGCACTGCTAGCCTCAAGTACTCTCTGTGATCCACTCATTGCTATCTTAAATGCAAATGATGTAAAACCTTGCAGGACATCTACTTAGAGACAGCTTCCTCCAAGCACACAAACTCAAGAGCAGATTCCTCTTTTTCTTCGTCTCTCCCCTTCACTCTCCTCCTCTCCCTCCCTGTCTTGCTGCCACAGTTGACAGTGAGTGGGCGGACAGAGAAGCGAGGAGGATGGGATTGGGGAGAAGGAAGAGAGGGCTGTGTACAACTGTTGGAGCGTCTCTTTCTATAGGATCCTCATTTTTATTCCTCTTCAATATGTGAGAACATGACTGACTTCTGAGACAGTCAGTGCCTGTTTGACTCTACACAGGATTCAACACATATTTCTGCTCTGCTACTTTCTACATATATCTTGGGCCATCACACCAGCACTGTTATTTTTTGAAACCAACTGTAGGGACAGAAAGTGTTCATCCATGTAAAGGCTTACTTCCATCATTTCTATTGGCTATGATAACACTGTACACTGTAAACAACCATCACAGCCTGTCCCATACACAACTTTAATCTATGTACATATATTGAATTCCCATATATGAAATATATGTACATATGAAGTAAAAACCAAAAAATTACATATTGAACCTGTTAGAAACTGGAACTATTTCATATACTGACGTATATGTCGAGCCCATACAAATATGTACGTTTATCTATGTATGTTTATACTGTAGATATATGTTACATAGATATACAGTATATCGATCCCAAAGCCTGTCTGTAAATTTTGATATTATATATGTAAAGATCAAATATAGACATGTATAGAGAAAGACAGAAAAAACTGATATAAACAGAGACAATTTGTATGTTGTTTTTAAAAATTTGAATATATAAATTGAATATACTGTACATCATTAACAAATATGGTTGCAACATGTTTTACCAATGTCACATTATAGACCTATATCTTCATATATCTAGAGGATGTATATATGTGATGATAATATATTCTCTTATAGGTGAAATACTGTATATGGCGACATCTGGCTTGATATAGGGACATATACGTCATATATGACATTTCTGTATGGGGGAGACTGGCACACGCTCCTCTGTGTTTCTCTAATATGCATTTTGCTACTGTTGAAGTTTTAAATTTCACATGGTTCATTATTCATAATGGAAAGTGACCACCACAATTTACACTTTCTACACTGTGTGCAACTGACTGGGGCTAGAGTGAAAGCAAGAGACCCTGCCCACATAGCCACAAACTACAATCACCAGCTTGTGGATGTATCCCTCCACCAAGAAATATGGTCACAATATCTCCTTCTTAAGTTAGTGTTGAATATTGGCCAGAGTTGTTTGTGCAGAACATTATGATGTAGTTGACCTTTGACCTTTTATATATAAAATGTCATCACTTCATTTAATCTTTATAGACATTTGAATTAAATTGCTTCATAATTAGTGAATGAATTTGTGAGTTATTGCCAAAAACATGTTTTGAGTCCAGGTGAATGTTTGTACCAAATTTCATCAATGTGTTTCTGAGATATCGTTGTCATGAGAATGGGACAGACGGACTGACAGACTGACAGCAGGAAGGCACAATGCCTCCTGCCGGCTGTCACCGGTGCAGAGACACAACAAATACAAGCATGTCATCATTTAACACAGGCCGTCCACATGTGTGTGTGAAGCAGCAGCCAGTTCACTCGGGAGAAGCACTGTACGGTGACAACATCTCCTAACGGAAAGTCTTTACTCAGCTAACATCTCTGGCAAAGGCAGGAGAAATATAATATGAGCTCCAGAGCTGAGTTCATCAAAGTAAACGTCACATGAAGTGATTGTTACAAGTCCAGCTAAATTCTTAGTTCCATGACACAGCCTATTCCTGCTGTAACACCTGTAGATTTCACTTCCCTCACTCAGGTTGGAAATCTAATTAAACAGACAGTCAGCTGTCATCTGTAGGGAATACTCCTTAAACTTGTGCAAACATTGCACCTCCATAGAGCCCCATGTGATCAGAACATGAATAAAATGTTTTCAAGTCGTTTGTGCAGGTTAATGCTCACAACATAAACATTTCAGCTTCAACCACAGTTAAGAAATTGAATAATTTTAAACATTTTGAGCACAGGCCTAAGCTTCTGATTGAATGACTCCAAAGTGGCCTCATTCATTGGGACACAAGCAAATGTCTGTGCTTCATTATTTCTCTACTTATCACAATTTATTCATCTGACGTCCAATCCTCATAACTTAAGAGTTATTGAAGTAATTTTGTTTTTTTTTTACTTACGCATATGAATGAGTCACTACTGTGGAGTCATTCCCAAGAACATGAAGTCACTGTGACCTTGAGCTTTGACCTTTTCCCACCTACACATGAAACTGGTACCGGTTTCACGCCAAAACACAGCAAAAATGCCAGACGGTTAGTATTACTGTTTAAATTTGAATTATCACTGGTTGAACAGCATGGTGCTGGACAGGTTACAGGTGTGTTTATAGTGTTTGTCTCTGAAAGATGTCACAGCAGGAAAATACCGCTCAGAAAAATTAAGGGAACACTTAAATCACACATTGGATCTTGATGAATGAATTATTCAAGTTGAAAATCTTTACAACAAAATGACGTAACAACCGTCAATGGAAACCAAAATCATCAACCCACTGAGGACAGGATTCACAATCACACTGGTAAGAAATTGAAATCACAGGCTGATCCAACTTGTGTGAATTTCATCACGGCAACTCATAATGTGACTCAGTAGTGTGTATGGCCCCCGCGTGCTTTTATAAACTCCCAACAACATCTGGGCATGCTCCTGATGAGTCGGCAGATGGTGTCCTGGGGGATCTCCTCCCTGACCTGGATCAGGGCATCAGTGAGCTCCTGGACAGTCTGTGGTGGTACATGGCAGCATCGGATGCACCGATACATAATGTCCTATAGGTGCTCAATTGGATTTAGGTCAGGGGAACGTGAGGGTCAATCAATGGCATCAATGCCTTCATCATCCAGGAACTGCCTACACACTCTGGCCACATGAGGCCGGGCGTTGTCCCGCACCAGGAGGAACCCAGGGCCACTGCACCAGCATAAGGTCTGACAATCGCTCTGAGGATTTCATCCCAGTACCTAACAGCAGTCAGGGTACCGCTGGCTGTGGCATGGAGGTCTATGCCTCCCCAGACCATCACTGACCCACCACCAAACCGGTCATGCTGGATGATGTTACAGGCAGCATAATATTCACCACAGCGTCTCCAGACTCTTTCACGCCTGTCACATGTGTTCAGTGTGAACCCGCTCTCATCTGTGAAGAGAATGGGGTGCCAATGGCGGACTTGCCAGTTCTGGTGTTCTCTGGCAAATCAAACTACAGGGTGCTGCGCTGTGAGCACAGGTCCCACTAGAGGACGTCAGACCCTCATGCCACCCTCATGGAGTCTGTTTCTGACAGTTTGGTCAGAAACATGACCACCAGTATCCTGCTGGAGGTCATGTTTTAGGGCTCTGGCAGTGCCCCTCCTGTTCCTCCTCACACAGAGGAGCAGGTACAAGTCCTGCTGCTGGGTTGATGCCCTTCTTTGGCCCTGTCCAGCTCTCCTTGTGTAACAGCTGGTCTCCTGGTATCTCCTCCATGCTCTTGAGACTGTGCTGGGAGACATTGCTAATCTACCTGTGCAACCTGATTGGGCTGCAGGTACCGCCTCATGCTACCAGTAGTGACAGGGACACTAGCAAAACACAGAACTAAAGAAGAATCAGTCAGAAAGGATCAGGAGAGAGCAATTGTCTGTGGCCACCACATGTAAAACCATTCCCTTTTTGGGGGTTGTCTTGCTTTGGCCTCTCCATTGCACCTGTTGTCACTTTCATTTGCACCAAAGCAGGTGGAACTGATTCACAATCACTTGTGCTTCCTAAATGGACAGATTGATATCCCTGAAGTTTAACTGACTTGGTGTTATACTCTGATGATTATATTGTGTTGCCTTAATTTGTTTGAGCAGTGCAACAACTACTACTACTACTAATAATATTAATAATAATAATAATGATAATAGTACATTTGCTATTCCCTTGGAATGGGACAGACGTAGAACATGAAGACATGACGCCCCCAGCTCTGACTGTCGTGGTGCTAGTGAAGCATGAATGAAACAATGCTAATCAGCAAATGCTTGTTACACTTCAATGAACTGCATGAACTAGAATGACTGTAGCCAAAACAGCACCAAAAAAAGAATGCAATAAACCACAATTATCCTCTAACAGTGAACTGTGTTTCAGCCTGATCTACTCTGACAGCAGCTGCATGGCACAGTCAGCATAACGTCCTGATGCAGCCCTCACGTTTACCACGTCTCCCTCACCATACAGAGCATCTTACAGGCCTCCAGTGAGGATATGAGGCTGCAGTATCCAGTATGACTGCAGTATGACTTGTTGCCTGGTTTTTTCAGCATAAATGGCTGAATGTTCCCTCTGACACTTGGTGAGGCTGCAGAGCTCGTCCATCATGTTTACCAGCAGCTTCCTGTCCAGATATATTCAACATTTACTGTTTTTCTCAAACCTCACCTGTGCACTCCTCAGTTAGTTCCTTCAGTACCAGGCTAGCAGCCACTCTGAGAACAAGCAACTGGATGTGAAATGAAACAGTGATTAAAATATACATCTGCTGATGATGTATATTTTTAATTCTGTGAACAAATGTCACAAAAAGAATAAAACAATAACAATAAACTGATATTGCATATGGTATTGCTCTTTGCCATAGATCTCCATTGTTGTCCAGAAACTATTAAACACATCACTGAGATGTTCCTTCATCAGCATGAACACACACCCACTGTGGTTTAGTAGTACTAGTAGTAAATACTCACTAAATACCAAATGCGGGTGTGTGGATTTGAGGGATGTGTGATAAAGACCACTGTGCCAATTAAGTAATTACTCAATAAACTATAAATGAGTGTTTGATGTCTTCAGTAGGTGTCACTGGGGTTGGGTTTGAATGCTACACATAAGGCAGGGACTACTGCTCTTGTAGCATGTACGTATCTAACATTATGCAGGAGGGGTGTGGGTGGGGGGAGGGGGGTAGTGGAGCAGCAGCAGGGTGATGCCCCTGGAAGAGTCCAAGCTTGACGGCTGACCTTCACACTTGGTGTAGTTTGTCTGTTTGGGGACTCTGGGATTTCTCTGACACCAAAGCAACACAAATGCCACCAAATATTCAGGCAGTGTTTAATATTCTCTAATCCAGCATAAATTCCTAAATATTATACAGTTTAATGAGCTGACAGGACTGTATTTGTCACTTTATGGTAATTTCCTCCAGGCAGTCAAGGTGAGTCCACAGATAACAGAGACACTCAGTACATATTCTGTGTTTAAGGGAAACAAGGAGGGCTGTTTGGCAGAAGGCAGAAATGTGCTGTATTGTGATGCTGATATTATTTCTTATAGTATTATCATATTATTAGTTTCATCCTTTGGAGGATCCCTCAACTGGGAAACTTTCATTGGAGGAAAATGTTTCCCAAAATAAAACCTGTTTATCAAAATCCAGCTTTCTCCTCCTAAAGATCATTATCACCATTACCATGGACAATTATACATGATGACAATGAGAGCTGCACGATATGCAAAAAAAATCATATTGTGATTGCGATTTCAGTTGGAATGATCGTTTTTGCATTTTCACTGAAAAAAACTCTAAAAATGATGATGATATGATTTTTGTTGAGTCTTGTACCAAACAAACATGTTTCCTTTATGTCTGGAGAATATGATGATGGGGCGTCTCTGTAGCACCACAACACTTATGGTTCTAACAATGAACAACATGTGACACATTTTAGCTTTATCAAGAAAATTACAGCTCCTGTGAATTGGATATTGCACTTGGCCATATTGGGATTTCGATTATATTTCTATTCATTGTGCAGACCTACATAACAATCATTGTCCTCCATGACTTTTACACAGTTTCTGTCATGGTCTGCTCTGATGGACTCTTTATGTTTGGACTTTTGGTTGCTTTCCTGTTATATTTTGAAAATACTTCCCTTGTGCGTCTTGTGGTTATTTTACTTCTTGTCTGTATTTTGCTCGTGTTTTGCTTCTATTTTTTTTCCCAATTAGTTTCACTAGTGTTTCAGTTTTGCTCCTGGGTTTTACCAGGATTTTGGATTGAGTTCTGTAAGTAAGTCACTTTTTGTTATTTAAATACCTTTTTCCTCCAACCCCCTTTTTCGTTGTTTGCATTTGGATTCAGTTTTTCCCTAAAACGTGACAGTATCACAATTTACTGCACAATAACACGACAAGGTTGTAAACTGCAGCACAGTTTCAGAAAACCTGCATCAAGCAGTGGCATGTTAGGATAGAGTAAAGACCCTGGTGCAGTATTAGCTTGATGACATGCAGTTGTATTTGCATATACACAAATGTATATGTGAGATCACTGCACTACTGATCTGGCCTACTCTAGAGAGGATTTATCATAAATGCACACACTTTTAGATGATGATTCTGCAGCTTTACTCCAGCAGCTGCTACTGAATGTGTCTAGTGCTGTTTAAGCTGACTGCAGATCAGCCTTTGAACAAAACTGAACTACTTTCCGTTTGTTGCTTTCAGATTTTTTAGTTTTGCTAAAAAAATGAGGAATGGCTATAGTTCCAGATTGCCACCTTTATTAACATCACATTTTTCATTTAGTGAAAGTGTTGATGACAAACAGAACTGGCTCTTATTCTTTGATGCAAAGATGGAACTAAGACAATTAAAAATTGAATTGCACGGAGAAGAATTTGCACCAGTGTTAAAATTCTTCTTTGCTGGAAGAGCAAAAGACCTCAGAAAGTTCCCACTGGTCTGTCACTCACCAGCACATAATCACATCAGCCCTGTTCTGGCCTCACTGGTTAACAGGTGGTGAATTTGACAGCGTACATACAAGTACTTCATGGCCTAGCTCCTGCCTTTACTATTGAACTGCTGAACTGCTGCCCCCCACGAGTCCTACCAGTGTGATATACACTACAAACCACAATCACCCATTCACACAAAACATGTGATGATGAAAGATGTTTCTTGACAAACTTTTTTCCACAAATAAAACAAACTTGAAAACTAACATTATGAGGAAACATACTATGACTTTTGCCAATAAATAAAAATAAGACAATAAGATAAAACAGCATGGAAGATTATGGACATGTGAACTAACTAACTGGTAAAAATGCATAATCTGTTCCCCAAACATACTTTTTCAGAAGGTCCTTTTGGTGCTTGAGCTGCTGAACTAACCAGCAGCATGTTGCACTTCATTATGTCTCAGTCATGACGGGAGCTAATGTATGGTGGCCTGGAGAGCTCAAAGCACTACAACTTAAGAAAACACATGCAAACAGACAAAACACAAACAAGCAACTTCAGAAAACATCTTCATCAACTTGACACCTCTCACTGTTGCTTGCTTTTAACTTCAAAAGTCACAATTGGGCAATGAACAAGTCCGAGCCAGTCTTGTGTCCTCTGGAAACACTTCTGTTGTGTTGTGAGTAACTGCAGCATGTGTTGTCAAATTGATGAAGATGTTTTTTTGCGTTGAGCTCTCAGGGCCACTGTACTAATGTCACCTGCCACAAATGTATTAATTAAATTCAGCTGCAATCTGAAAACACAGCAGCAACCAAACAGCTGGAATAAAGTACGAAATGAAGGCAAACAAATGGTAAGCTAACGTTAACGCAACATTCAGCTAACGTTACTTTCATTGACATTACCCTTGTTAAAGTTCACATTACCTTGAGTTGATGTAACTTTCTTAATGTTCCTTTCAGTTCTTGTTACACATTTCCATTTAAAGACTGAGACTAAAACTGGAAATTAACACTATCAGTATGAGACACATGAGGTCCTCTGTCTGGACATACAGTATGTGTGAGCATGTGTTAGACAGCTACACACAGATACAGGATCAGTGAGAGTGCAGTGTATGCACTTCACTTTTTTTATTCCCTTCTTCATCCCTCTCTCTCTTCTGCCTCCCTCCATTGTGTTTGCAGTCCTTCACTGCTGCACTGCATCCATCTCAGTTATGTTTCATCCAGGTACCTCGAGCTCCTTCAGTCAGGCCTCCGGGGCCACAGTGAGCACACTGAGCTCAATGTGCTGTTGTCATCATACTGTGACTGAAGACATCTGACATCTGATTTTGAAATCAGTTTTAATAAATCATGTTTTATTCCTGAAATACAGCTTCAGTCAGAAATGTGGCTGTTACAATTGAGACATTACCAGCACAATGTAGAGTCAGACATTATGAGAACCCATCAGTGATGGTCCATGAGAATGTGTGTTCAACTGTTTACCAACATGTTAACATAGATAATCTATATAAGTCAGTGATGATTGTGAAGATGCTTTTCTTCCTCCAGAGGACAAAGCTCAATAACTGCAGCTTGACAAATAAACTCCTGATTTTGTAAAACCCCCTAAAATCATCCCCAAATATCATCCATGATTAATGTTGATATTTTCAGACCTGCCTTCATTCATTCATTGTTTACATATTTACACAATTAAAGCATTGTGCTGTGGTTCAAGGAAACATTTCTCCCCTTCACTTCACCCCTCATCTCATTCAGTATCTGCAGTTTTCATTTTACTGTGTGTGTTTGAAGCTTCTCACCCGGTGACAGTCTCCTCCAGACAGCACCTCCTGGATGAAGACTGCGGGGCCATCCGGCCTGTTGGAGCCTCCTCCAATGGTGATGCCGAAACTGCTGGAGCGCGCCACTGAGAGGAGCTGGATCACTCCTTCACCTGGATGACTGACAACACAAGAGATACACATCCACTGAGAAGACGGAGGCACACAGCCGCTGAGAACACAGACACACACAAACACAGAGAACACAGAGATACACAACCACTGAAAACACAGACACACTCAACCACAGAGAACACAGAGATACACAACCACTGAGAACAGAGACACACAACCACGGAAAACACAGAGACACACAACCACTAAGAACACAGACACACAACCAATGAGAACACAGAGGCACACAACTACTGAGAACACAGAGGCACACAAACACAGAGAACACAGAGATACACAACCACTGAAAACACAGACAAACAACCACTGAGAACAGAGACACACAACCATCGAGAACACAGAGACAAACAACCACTGAGAACACAGAGATACACAACCACTAAGAACAGAGACACACAACCACTGAAAACACAGAGATACACAACCACTGAGAACAGAGACACACAACCACTGAAAACACAGAGATACACAACCACTGAGAACAGAGACACACAACCACTGAGAACACAGATACACAACCACTGAGAACAGAGACACACAACCACTGAAAAAACAGAGATACACAACCACTGAGAACAGAGACACACAACCACTGAAAACACAGAGATACACAACCACTGAGAACAGAGACACACAACCACTGAGAACACAGATACACAACCACTGAGAACAGAGACACACAACCACTGAGAACACAGACACACAACCACTGAGAACACAGACACACAACCACTGAGAAAACAGAGACACACAACCACTGAGAACAACCTTTATCATGCCTTCATGGCATTACTACCAAGAAGAATTTAAGTGATACTTTGGATAATATTAGCTTATCATAGATGTATCTGTATTAGCATGTACATTGGTTACTAAATAAGCAGAGGCTGGAGAGTGGAAACACCAAAGACATCTTCAACAAACGGTTTCAGTTTCATGTTTTGCTACCGAGCAGCAATGACAGGTTCATTTTTACACTGTATTTGTCCCACTTAAGTCATAACTAGGTCATGGGGGCAGTATTAGTGCTGCACTGCTGACTTCCTCTGAGTAGGTAGGGGGTACACAGTGTAGGGATGTCACAACAACTGATACTTTGTTACCAAGTCGACGAAAATTCTGAAATTCTGACGCTACTTGTTTTTCTATAGTATCATAAATACTGATAGAACCATAGATGTTGTATGGAAATATTTAGTATTTTACATGGATCATTAGTTAAGTTGTAGATGAAACAACAGTCAGTATGTGAATGGTGTCACCACAAAGTACCACAGGAGTGTGGGAAAGGAGAGAACCCCAGCGTGGGTAAAAACATTCACCAGACATTTTATAATGGCCTGATTGACCTCAGCTTTCAATGCATTGAAATGAATTTTTCCATTTTACAACTTTGATTGTTGATGCGCTTCATATCCTGTGAGCACACATCCTGCTCCAGCTGTGCACAGGGTCTGGGTTTGGATTATGTGAAATGTGATGTCTCAGCTGCTCAGCTGGCAGGAGAAATAAAGTTTGTAAATCTGTGATTCGTGTGAGTATTTGCTGGTCATGACTTGTCTCACAACAACAATAGAGCAGTGTGATGGTTAATGTATTAACTCTTACCTGAGGGAGCGCAGCATGGGCCCACTGTTGTTGTACATGTTCTGAGATCCTGCTGGGCTCAGCAACAGAGGACTCTGGGAGCGAGACGAGGAGCCGGATGACGTGCTGTCCAGGTAGCGACCACCTTGGATTGTCACAACAGAACAGGAAACACAAAACAGAGATTAGTATGAGATGTTTATGAGATGTTTAACTGAAGTGACTGATGGTACAGCTTCTTGTTTTAGTGTTGTGTCACAAGACAATGATATGTTACTTATATTCCACTGCTGTACACCGTCCTCCAGTGCCTCATGGTGATTCTTTATTGGCATGCTGCTGCTGACTGTCACTATGAATTTGTATATGCTGATGAAAAGACGAATAGGGCAGTGGAGCATAAATTAAGCAGGTGGAAAAGAACAGACATATCACTGAGAACTGACACAATCGCAGAAGAAGAGTGGCTCCTGATTCAACCTGTGCTTTACTGAAAAAGAGATGACCTCGGACACCCCCAATGATGCTGTTATTTAATGAGGGCTCTCATCAGTTCCCTGCAGCTCCAGCAGCACTGCGTCTCTCCGCTGAAAAACATGCATCGTCCTGTCAAACGTTTAAGCCTGAGTGACTGTAAGTGCTGAATAATACCCAACATGCTGACCGAACCAACTGCAGAGCTGCACACATATTCTCCTTTTTTTATCCACTGCTTCTGTCCTGTCCTCAGAATCAAAGGTAAGTTTCATAGTGGGGGGTGGGGGTGGTGGTGCAGGGTGCAGGGTGCAGGGTGCAGTTCAGCAGTGTACAGAGATGTCATGGATTCCTTCATATAGTGAGTTAGTTGAAAAGGCTGAAAAGAAGTGCTGCACATAGATCCTGCTTCTGAGTGACGGCTCATTATGTGAGTGCACCATCACTCTGTAATATCAGGTCCAGTTCATGGGACTTGAGAAAACACCTCTGGTATATATTCAAAACCGTACTCAAGTGTTATCAGCAAAGTGCAGTTAAAGTATCAAGTGCTCAGTGTTGTCAGCTTCCTCTCAAGGCTCTGGAGCATGACAACAATACAAAACACGTCCCATCTACCTGTGCTGCACCCCTGTATTACTGGACTATAACTAATAAAAACACCTTCCACCTTCCACCTCCGCAGTACTGCATGCCTTTCCCAACTGTGGGTGGTGGAGACTCCCCCACCCCAACCTCTTACCCCACCCTACCTGTTTTCTGCCTAGGCCCTAAAGAAGAAAACATCAATACCTAACCAATACATAACCAATTGGGATTTTTTTCTCTCTCTCTATTTCTCTCCCTCTCATTGATATTGTGGCTGGCAAGAGAAAACACACTCAAAACACTTCCATAAGGAGAAACGAGCTGCAAATTCAGAAAAGATGCAGATTCAAAAACACATAATATGAAAATACAAAACAAAGACATGAACGCAAATGTGCTGCAAATGAAAAAACGAGCTTCAGGAAGACAGAACAAAAACATGAACAAACAAACACGCTGCAAATACAGAAACGATGCAACAACAAAAACACACAAACCCCCAAAACAATTACAACAGAAAAAAGCGCTGCATATTCAGACAACACAACTAACAGCTCCAGGCCTCTAGGGGGAGCTCTAAGTGGAACAACTTGACCATAAGCATGAGCTTCGACCAGAGAGACCAGACCTACGACCCGACCTTTGACCTTTGACCAAACAAGAGAACATGAGGAAAGAAAGAATAGGTGACATAAAAAGTTGATAAAAGGCGATAAAAAGGTTTGTGCCCTTTTTTACATTTGTAGTTTTTACGATATTATAAAAGAGCAATGCAGCAAGCATTAGCATTAGCTTATATACAGTCTATGGGTGGAGGCCTGGAGCTCTTCTGTTGTGTTGTCTGAATATGCAGCGCTGTTTTCTGTTGCATTTGTTTTGGAGGTTCGTGTGTTTTTGTCGCATCCTTTCTGAATTAGATGTTTAAGGCTGAACTCATTTTTACTACTTTATATAATCTTGGGTTTAAGTGACAACATGCATCATGTTCTATAAGATCATTGTGTGTTTGTATTGTCCCTGGCTGGTGAGAACCAAGTATCTCTAAAAGGTCAACTTAACATGAGCTCAGAAAAACAGCTTTGAGACGATGCACTTTCCATCTGAACCAAGAGGGTTTTAAAAAGTTTATTGAGTCTTTCATCTCATCAGAAACATTCAAATTCAAAGTCACTAAATTTGGAGATACATAGTTCTCAGTAGACAGGAAGCACATGAACAATTCTAAAAACTAAAGCTGGCGGAGAAACGCAGAGCAGTAAAAAGTGAAATATTCACCTCTCAGCTGGAGTAGTGGAAGTATAAAGATACATAAAACTCAAGTACAAACACCTCAAATCTGTACTGAAGTACTTGAGTAAATGTATTTAGTTACATGCAACCACTGGCATATTTTGTACTAGTCCTTTTTAAAACGGCTCATTCTTCAGTAGCTTAAATCCACAGTATAATCTGTTTTTTTCCACATGTTTCGCCTGTGTTCTTCATCAGAGGTGATGATGATGGTTGAATCAGTTCAGAATTCAGCCTGCTTCTGAGTGTGAACAGCTCCTGACACACGTACACACACATCATACAAACAGTACATCATGTCTCCTTGTCTTTATGTGTGAGACATATGATGTGAACATAGCTTTGCATCAGTGGGAAGGCCTTAAATCCATGTTTCCTGATCCTGGACTTGGACTTTGATGTATCAACACCATCCACTGCTCAGAGCACACAAGACTGCTCACGTGCTGAAACCCTGTTTTCACAAATGTGAACCAGCTGGCTGCCTCCTTCCCAACTCAAACAGATGTTCGTAATTGTGTAATGGACAAGTGCACTGTCATAAGCCATTTTTAAAGGCCGACTTACTCCATTACCCTGCAGGCTTAGTCCTCTGTCAACGAGAGGAAGGTCGTTTGGCAGCAGCAGGAAGTTATTTGACGTCCTCCCAGATCACTCATACATGGTTACAAGCTATAATTTTGTCATCCTGATCAAACTGTGACTTTACAATATTGGCCATGATAAGTCTTTCACGTCTGTCCGTCCTGGGAGAGTAGTCCACCTTTTTCTTCAGAGAATTTGCAATGCACTGTTTAAAGGAGCGTGATCATGAGAGTCTGCCCACATTAAACTACAGTTAGTATTTGTGGAAATAAACCTGAGTGTGTAATGCGCTGCACACAGGCCTGAGCAGGGGTCGGCCTACCTTGCTGGATGGGAGAGTTGCGTGTTGATCCTGTGCTGCCGTTGGATCCATATTTCTCCAGCAGCTCAGCGAACTCTCTCCTGTTCAAAGAAAGAAAAAGAGAATTGTTCAGATAATTGCTGCAGTAACCTGAGGCCTGTACTACGAAGCAAGTTCATCATACCCAGGATAACGTTTAGTTATCTGGCTCAGCTGAACCCGACATTGACCGTCCTGATAACCTGTAGTACGAAGCAGGTTATCAACTGGCTCAGTTTTCCCTGGGTTCACCTGTTCAGCTACGAGCGCGTTCATGTGAAAGAGGCGGAGTTATTAATTATAAGCAGCATCGTCAGAACCATGAATGAAGTTCTTGATATGATATGAGAAGAAACACTGATACTCAACAATATTCAATATTCAACAATGTGAAATGTGAACAATGTGATCATGACTGGAATAAAAATACAAATAAAATATTGTTTCACTGTCTAAATATAATTTCTATTAAAGTCAGTAAATAAGTGCATGAATTATCATTACATTTGAGCATTTATTATTTATTATTTCCTCTTCAGTCTGATGATGAACAAACTGTTATGAACATGTGATGCGGATAAAACAGTTAAAGTTAATGTGACTGTTTCTGCTGCAGAGAGGAGAGAAAGAAAAGAGAAGTAGTTGATGTCTGATGATTCTGAAATGTTCATTTATAATCATGGAAATAATTAACAGTGTGTGGCTAATTGTTCTAATCAAAGACATCAGTGGTTTAGTTTTTATTTCCAGCTGTGGTCACAGAGTCTCCTCATGTTGCTCTGAGCTCCAGTGATGAAGAAGAGAGTAAAATAATTGATACTGTCAGGAATCCTGTCGGATTAAAGAATATTTGTTGAATTAAAATAAAGCTATAATAGTTATTATACAGGCCATTTATTTAGCGTGATAAACTCTTTGTTTTAAAACCAGAGTGGACACATGGAAAGACTCAAATAGGAAAACTATTCCACTGATTTTTTAATATTTTATTTCTACTGCTCATTATTATTTATCACTTTATTGTAAACTCTTTTGTCCCTGTCAGGATCCTGTAGGATAATGGCTCAGTTTTTCCAGTGATTTGATTGGTCAGTTGTTTGGCTGTTGACAGGTTTTGATCTGATCCTCTGAAGTTAACCTGCACCGGAGCAGGTTAGGAGTTACCATGGTGATTTACCTCAGTAACAAGTGAACCACCGTCATAGGACTAAAAACCCAGAGTCAAACCGGAAGTTATCTCGATAGCCTCAAATCCTGCTCCGTGGTACAGACCTCTGGTCATTCTTTCTATGCTGCCTCCTCTTCATGTACTCAAAACTCAGTCCATCCACTAAACAGCGGACTGCTGACATCACTTCCTCACTTTGCCTGACAGAAGTGGCTCCTGTGAAAAGTTGAACCTTTTTAAACCATAACAAGGATAAATGACTGTCTCTCACTTTACTCTGTAAAGACTGTGAATATCAGGTGCGTGTGTTTTGACTTAATTACTCTGGTTTTTTATTTGTATCTTGTTTTTGTGATGGTTGTTTGTTTGTTTTGCTTCCTGTTTGTGGGGTGGGTCTATGACCTGGAGTCTGACGTCATGGACAGATGGAGAGATGTGGTCACAAACTGGTTTAGTGTCTGAGACCCAGTTAGTCTTGAGTTTTACACCTACCAATAAAATCTATTGATAGAAATCTATTGATTAACTGTCGATATATCAGACCATTTCCAGGTGTTTGATCATAACAATGAAAACTTGTCAGTGTGTAGGCGGATCAGCTGACAGATGTTTCTGTTTTTACTTATTACAGGAAATACAAAGAGGAGTGACTGTGTTTAATATTGTCGAGTATTTACGATCTGTTTATTATGTCACACCTTTAATCACTAGGCCACAACTGCATGTGAAAGGCGGCTGTCTTTGTTGTTGTCATGGAAACTGATGATAGTATTGTTATTTCCTCTTGTCACGCTTCAATTTTGTACATACTGTAACTTCTTGTTTGTCTTTTATGCTGTTTATGATTTGTTTTATATGACTTTCATTTTTGTCTTGTTTTACATCTAATCTTAATCGGTTTTGTTGATAGATTTTTTTCTTCAAGAGATCCAATAACTGTATTGTAATCAGAACTGAAAAACTTATGCTTTTATATTACAAACTGCTGTTAAGTTAAGCACAAAAAATAAGGTAAATGTGATTCATGAATGTTCATCAGTATCCACACAGGTGACTGACCAGCACCCTGTGACAAATTTCTCCTCAGAGCATCAGTAGCCAGTGTGTTGAGACGGTGTATCTGCTTCCTGTTTTTCCTGCGACAGCATTATCATCCACGACACCACGGTATGATATGATCCCTGTGGATGGTGATTTGAATGTGGTGTTTCTAAGCAGATTATGATAAGCGCTCACATTGGCTCCAAAGTAAATAAGGACACAAATTGTTCTTGGACAGCACAAAAAGACGCCCTCAGGCTGCACCTGTTTCGTAACCAGTAGCAACAGATGATTGGGTCAAAGGTGCCACCAGCAGGGCCAGCCCATTCACCAGTGTGAAATGAGAGAATCATAAGAATGAGGCAGTCTTCATCATCTGAACTGTAACACTTATTCTTCTGGTCATGATGCTGACGACTCATTCCTCCATCCACCATCACAGCAGTCTCTTTGGTGTCTTCTATAATAATACAAGGGTTCACCAAGCTGGCTGCAGTTGGCTGCGCTGATTTTGTAGGCAGCAGGGGACACATGCATCATAGCATGTTGCATTCTGGGTCAGTCTGAGACAGGTATACATCTCTACTCCACAGCTGCAACTCTTTGTGACTGTATTTCACGAGTATAGAATATTATAATTAATTATATCTGTGTCTTATTTCTGAGTATGCAATGGGACATTTTCAATATCATAAATCATTTTTATTAAAATTACTTGCTTACTAATTACAAATCTCAAAAATTATAACACAAGCTCTCAGCTTAGATGTGGTCATGAAATGTCTGCTGGCTCCAATTATGATCAATACATTGTGATGCTGATATTTTTCTAAGTCTGAGGTGCCACTTTCCGGTCTGGGTGTCATCAGATAATCTGTAATTCATTTTTAATTTAACCTCCTAAGACCCGAACTCTATTCTTTGCTATTTAGGCTGATTGGGACCTGAGAAAAATGATGTCCACATATGAGGACATTAGTTTTAAATTTCGATTACTGAGTGGCAGTATAATATCCTCATATGTGGTCACCAGGCCCTTGTTGAGAAAAAGTTAGTATTGTGGTCTAGAGAACCCAAAATGTGAGGTCCACATATGTGGACGCCAGGTCCTAGGAGGTTAAAAATGAAAACAAAAACATAAATCTGTTATTTGTTTTAAAACCAAAACGTTTTTGGTGTCCAATCAAAACTGGTCAGTTTTTGGTATTTGGCAAATCCTATTATCATTATTTAGTTTGAAACCAAAAACCAAATTGATTGATATGGTTTTATTTGATTTATCAAATAAACCAAAACGAAATCACATGGTCTATTTGTTTTTTGTTCGAGAAAATTTTATTTAAAAAAATGTTTGTTTGGAATTCGATTTTCTGGCTTTTTTTCGAAACGAAAAATGAACAGACCACCTGATTTTCTTTTTTTTTCATTTTTGGGTTAAATTTAAAAATCTAACGAAACCATGTGAATTTGTTCTTTGGTTTCAAACTAAATAATGATAAAAGGAAGTGTCTAGAATTGTCTAGTGTCTGTACAGTTGTATCAAAAATACTGAATACTGAACGAGTCTGTGACTGACACCAATTGAAACATTTAACTAACTACATGAAGATTCATTTTTGTTGTTTGCAGTCATGAATGTTGTTGTTGTTGTTTACTATCAGTGTGTTCACCCAGCTGAAAAAGTTGGTGGTTTCATTCTGTTATAATATTCTCCACGGCTCTTACAGCTGGTGAGCATGTAGTGAGTGCTAAGCTAGTTTTAACTAGTTTTGACTTGTTTTTACAGACAGACAGGCATAATCCCCCCAACCCCCTCAGCCCCCGCCTCCCTCCTCCTTCCTGCCATCCATTTCCCCCCTCCAGCTCCTCTGCTCTGGGCTGCCGGGTAGTTAAAGCACAGAGCACAGATTAACACACATGGCTCATCTCGTCAGGAGCGCTGCCCTAGGTTAAGCTCTTTCCCCTTCCTGAGTCTGCTGTCACTCCACTGCATGCAACACAATGACAAGGAGGGGGTGGGGTGGTGGGGGTGGTGGGGCTTAGGCTACCTCACCAGTGACACCATTTTGGGAGAATCCATCACTAAATGACAGTAATAATCACCTTGAAATTACACTACACATGTTTTAACCTTCATTAATGTAAAGACGTCACTGTTAAAACTGTTCTACATGTTCATACTGGGATCTGCCCAGTAAATCCATCCTGTTCACATTAGTCACCAGTACTGACTTCTAGCGTCTGACATGCTTTCGCGATAACAGCTGAGGTATAAATCCTGACTGCGTCAGAGCCTCCTCACTGAGGATTTACAGGCGGAAGATGTTCATGTGCAACAGTCATGCTCATTTAAATATGCAGATCCACCACCACCTTTGTCAACTTACTGTTACAGGTTCATTTTGTCTGAAGTGGATTTACAGGGGAGGCAAGGCCTGTGATGCTGACAGCTGGCACTGACCTGGTTTCTACCCAGACTGGTTGTGGCACGATTAGAAAGCTAAACACTGATACTCCAGCGTCTGCCATCACTGAGGCCAGTATTTGAGCACTAATTTACTCTGGTTTTGGAAGCACTTTGCACTTCATCAGAAAACTGGATTCATTATTGAAGGTCTGGCAGCCTGCAGGGTCCAGTTTCACCAACTGGTCCTTTACTAAGCCTAGTTCTAACTTCTAAATGAGTCTTTGTAAAGACCAGTCTTTAGAATAGACTTTACATCGGTTGCACCAACCAAGCTTCAGCCTCATCTTAACCACGCCCTGTCTTAGCGATGCACGATCATGTGGCCACGTGTGTTTGGCTATTGCCAGAGACAGTTGAAAAAGGAGACAGTGCATCTACAGTAATTTTCTGTATCTGTGTCAGGTGGGTTTCTCCACCTCCTGCCCCTTTTGGAGACCAGCAGCAGGTCTGAGTCTGTTCACTCCAATGGGAGAAGATTATGATTCTTTAGCCTCATAATCACTGAAATAAATATTGGATAAATTTTTCACGAGCCACAAATCTTCAGGACATTCTGACATTAAAATGACATTTTTCAGACAGATCAGGAGAAAATGAACTTTATTGGAGACCTGTCAGATCTCTCTGTTGGTTCTGGCTTCACTGCTGCAGAAGTTTAGAGCAACCTAAAGGTGAAAACATGTATTCAAAGTTCAAACTGAAATAAAACTTGTATTTTTTTTTTAACACTACTATTGTTATTATTTTTGAAGTGTTTTTGGAGGGAAAACAGAGAGTATGAGACTGATATGATCTTGTGCTGGGTTGAACAGCAGTAAAATCAGCTGTAAATTCAAAGTGTATCTAGTGTTGTATTGTGTTGTTGTTATGTTTTCACGAACAATCAATCACGACCACGCCCACCCAGGAAACAGGAAGTGTATACCATTTCTTAACATTGGCGCTGCTTGTAATGCATCATCGTTTGTGATAGACTCTCTTTGCTATTGCCTATGAGTGTGATGATATGTTGTTAACAATCTCTGCTGTCTGTATAATTTCTGATTTTGTGTACATTTCTGACTAAGTTGTGAGTTTGTTTGTTTGTTGGAATGTTTATTGTTTATTTACTCAGTCTAATTTTCTCTTTCTTTGCCTCTGTCGTATTTACAGTTATCATGAGGTGAGGATATAAAGGCAAAGGGTTAATGGAATAAAGTCCTAGAACAGGTGTATGTATGTCTTGGTTAGTGATCTGTCAGTATCAGCACCATGGATAGAGTCTGTCTCTGTCTCTGCCCCCTTCAGCCCATGATGCTGTCCGTGGTGCTGAAACACAGATCACCACACAAAGCTCATACAGTATATGTTCAGATATTCAGCTTAAATCTGAAGAGAATTTTAGGTCTAAAATGACAGACTGTGGACTTGTGAACGTCAATCATGTCTGTCAATGTTTTAAAGGAGCTGTTTGTGTGAAAACAAAGTGCAATTAACAGCTGCAACATGGGTGACAAGGCTGCATTGTGTCTGGTGACAGCTCATCTTCAACAAGTTCACATACATCTCTCCTACAGAATCAAACCTCTCAGTCAGTTCCTCATCATTCCACATTTCCAGTGTATTGCTTTTGTCCAGAATAAGTCTCTCCTAAAAGCTGCCCGTTGTAAAATTTATGGCCCCATGACAATCGGACCAAAGAGAAAAAACAGCCTTGTTTCCTGTTAGTCCTGGTCTGTTTTGTATTCACACTGACTGATTACAAATTAGGCTCTTAGTCATATGGACTGACATGTACATCATTCATTAGACAGTGATGTTTTCCTGCACTTTAACTGTGTCATGGGGGGAAATCAAGTTCAGGTGACTGACATGATGCTCTAACCCTCACTGATGTGTTCATCTTCTCTGGTGTCAGAATGAACTCAAAAAAAAAAAGCTGATTATGAGCTTGTTATGTTTGGTCAAGATGCAGCTGGACCTCAGATGTCATGATGATAACGGACAGGTAGAAACAGAACGGCATCTTGTAACATAATGTTGTGAAAGAATAGTTCCTAAGTGTGTTTCCATCCATCTATTTTTTTATGCATTCTCAGTTTGCACATAAAGAAACTGAGTAGAAACAACAGATATTCAACACAAAGCTGGAAAACCACAGAAAAGCTTTTAGGCCTGTCTGAGGTTGATGATTGATGTATCAGTGAAAACAGACTTAATGAATAAATGATGACGTGCATGAAGGGTGTGACTTAAAGCTATTTGTAAGTTTTGCAGCTCTGCTGCTGAACATAGTTTCTTGCTGGGAGCAGGTGGTGGTGATTGTCTCCTGACAGGAGCTGCAGCCATCATTAAGTTTACAAGATAAGAGGTTATAATACGTCCTCTGAGCAGCTACGTCTTGAGGACAGACTAGACACTACAGTGAGTCGCTATCAGAAAGTGAGGAGACGGACCGGGGCTGGTTGTTAGCATGCTAACTTCAGTAAATGATAAAGATGAGATAGAGTTAGCATTGGTGTTTGTTTCTATGTAGACATAGACATCTGCTTACTTTGCTTCCTCATCTCTGGCTACGAGAAGGCGCATGTGATTGGTTGCAGAGGCTGCTCTCAGGATATCCACAGCTCTGTGAAACAAACACAAAAACACATTCACATTGTTGTTGGAGCATCACCTCACTCAATCATAGGCTTCAAACAAAACTGAGATAAGTTTGATTTTACAAGATTTTCACCTTTCACTTGTGACTCCTACTAGACTGTCCCCGTTCACCTCCAGGATCTGGTCCCCTGGCAACAGGTTTCCTATCAGAGGTCAAATAAAGGTCACATCATCAGCTCCACAGTGTACAGGAAGAACTGGTAAAAAAAATAATGGGAAACCATTTCCATTTTCTGTCACTGTGGTGCTTAAAGCTATGCACTGGAGACAAAGTCATCAGGTATCATCAGGTGTAGAAAGACACAGTGACATCAGGAAACACCAGCATCCTCTGGAACCATTTTATTGTAGTTTGTATGTAAATTGTTAACTGGTTTACACTTCTACAGTATTGAAAGTCTATGATGTACATATTATCTGTGTGAAAAGTATATCACCAGGCTCTTCTCCACAAACATCACTCCATAGTGTTTGCTCTCTTATGTACGGCCATGACTTCTGACAGCTCTCATATGTTTGTATAGGGACAACTACACAACATTAACCAATTAAGACAAAGCTAATTTCCAATGCCTTTAAAAAACGTAAAACTCAAGCATAAAATACATACAGGAAAGTACTGAACACAATATCAATCAACAATATATACACACAATTTATAAACGCTAATATAAAACAACGAGCACCAGATCACCATGAAATTAATAATAGTGTATCACTGTATAATAGATATATACTGTATATAGTAGATATATTGAAATACCCTAAATCAAGGAACAGTATAACATCAATTTCTACTGTCATAATATGTAGAAACTACATATTGTCTGCCTCCTCCACTCCCTGTTTATCCAGAGTCATATCAAAGATGAACCTTTTGTGTGAAATGTCATAATTGCTGTGAAGTCTTGGGTAATGGCTAAAAAGTGTTTTGTGATCACACTGACTAAATCTAGTCAGTTTGTCCTTGAGTGAATGTTTGTGCCAAATTTGGAAAAGTTCCATCAAGGTGTTACTGAGACACTGTGTCCATGACACTGGGACAGACGGACAAACAACCTGAAAACAATACGCCTCTGGCTCTGACTGTCGCTGTCGTGGAGGAATAAAAACACAATTTTACTGTGGAAATATAAAATTTTGGTAAAATTAAAGGGAAAATACCACAATCTTATAATTATCCTAAAATTTACAGTATAATTCTATCTAAATGATGGATTACAGTTACAGCAGCTAATGTAAGGTCAGGGCAGAAACTCTTGTTAGAATGTTTGCTGAGCATTGATGCATTGGTTAGAATGGATTAATCGACTTTTGATGTTGGATTAAACTGTGGATTTAACCAGTAACCAGTGGTAACCAGTGGTAACCAATGGTAACCGGTGGGTCACTCTTGAAATCAGCTTGATTTAGAATCTCTAGTGTGTGTAAGGAGTTTCAAGTCTCAAACTTCTCAGTGGAGAGCCTCTTTTTTCTTTTCCTCCTTTGATCATCTGCTCTTTTTTCTTCGCTGGTGCATGGCTTTGGCCACGAGTGGGAATGGAGGGTTAATATGAGGAGGGCAGAGAGCTGGAGATAGATCCAGAGAGAGGATGACAGGGAAGATACAGCAGTACAGAAAACTGGAAATAAGGTTATGAAAGCTGCAACTGATTTTAAAATTGTGTATAAAATCAAGGATCAGGTTGCAGCAGGGTAACAGTAAACCCTTTGAAAGTAGCTGAATCACTTCAATCAGTTGGTGAAGGACTGGATGCACAAATTTCCACAAGTGGATAAATCCTGGTGGTATGCAACTAGGAAAAGTCAAGAGTATATGAAAAGTTTAGGAATTTAGAGTGAAAGATCATGGTTAAAGTTGTCTCTTATGGCGTTTGTGGTGACATGTCAGAGAGGGAATTAAAGGAAAAATAAAAGATAAGCCAGGAGTGTCCAAAGTATTTTGAATGGGGGCCAGATTTCATAATGTGAAACTAAGTGGGGACCATGTGCTGTGAAAAGCCACTGCTGCGAGGACAGGTAGCATGTTTCGCTCCCTGCAGGACAGTCGCTGGTATGACTTGTGCTTAGTCTCGTAATGTCCCTTCACATCGAACTCTTTCATAACAGCGACGGTCTCTTGGCAAATGAGACAAACTCAACAGTTTTGAATTTCAGTGAAAAAGTTTTCAACTTTCCACCGCCCCTGAAAGCAGCGGCCCTCGTCGTCGACTTTACGCTTCTTTGCTGAGGCCATGACTGCTACCTAGCAGCAAATCACTGTTGCCTGTTTACAGTCTGTTTGTGAAAACATTGGCTCCAGGTGAATGGGGAAAAATGCAATGTGAACTTGATTCATTAATCAATACTGTGTGGCAGGCCACCTATTGTATATTTTGAGAGTTCTTTGACCTTTGACCACCAAATTCGAGTTTGAGTCCAGGCGAACATTTGTTCTGTCAAAGCGTTTCTGGGATATCATGTCTATGAGGATGGGACGTACGGACAAGCTGAAAACAATATCTCACTCCACAGTCTGCAGCTGCTGACAGACTGCAGACTGTGGAGCAGGGGTCATCAAGTAGATCATTTCTCTCGTGCTCACCAGTTGGAAAAACTACTGAGCTAATAACACTTAACAGTGTGGTACACAAAATAGTGCATTGTTACTATGGACACAAGTCAGTAATGAGGAACTACTTGTAGTTACTCAGTAGGCAGGATTACTTTACTGTAGAGTGCACAAATCAGTGCTGTGTGTTGCTCAGCGGAGGGTTCAGAGTTAATGAGGAACGACTCATGAAGAAATTTGTGATATTTATGAACTGATTATTACCTCATGATTCATTAATACGGTATCTCCCAGTCTTCAGTAACTCGTCATTATCTCCCTCACAGTGCTGTGTCATAGTCATTAGAGGAACTATACTTATTAACAACTCATCAACTAAGTGTTACTGAGCAAAATCTGAATTTCACAGGATTAAATCTGAACTCACGTTAATTGTGAGAAACGAACATGTACGCACAACTGAAGCAGGGAGTTCCATCAACAGAGACTCTGACCTCTGTTTCAGTCACTGTCCGTAAAATCAGCTGTGATGATCTGCTGAGGAGCAGGAGAACACCAGCTCTTCTCCACACTGAGCTGAATCACTAATAACATTTAATGGACCCGCGAGGAACATACAGGAACAAAATGCAGTTGTTCTATTGTAACACACCCACCATAGTGTAGCGGACATTCCTGGCCTGGCATCAGTCACAAGCCATTAGAGAAGTTCATTATAAGGACATGCAGAGTTATGGACCCAAAACTGACACACATCAAACTATCAGATTGATAGGAAACAGAGACAAAGGACCCCTCTTCCACAAACAGAGCATGCTGTTAGCACGACACAGAACCAGGTCAAAGGTCAAAGGGTCAGCTCCAGAGGATCAACCAATGGACACCAGGCAACTGGAGAATATAGGAAAAATCTCAAGTTTGTAACAATAAGATTCTGTCTAATGATATTTGATTTTTTGTTATATAAGACAAGTAACAACAAAAGGACTGATTAACACTAAGGTGTGAATCCTGGCCTCTCTGTACCATGCATGAATACACACACACACACACACACACACACACACACCAACCTCCCTTCCTCTGTCCCTCTCTAGATAAGAGTCATAAACTACAACCCACATTCCAATCCTGGGTAGTGACCAGCAGAACTCTCTTCACAGACACAGATCTGAGGAAGATTGTAAAATTAAATATCTAGCTGTTCTGTAACTCATGAGATGTTTCTATGCAATAGTTTAATCCCAAACTTCTATCCCATAGAATGTTTGAAATGTAACATGTAGATTTTAAGACAATGTCCTTCATGTGACCATACTGTCAGCATCCTTCACACAAGGTAACACACTACATGACATCCAGAATGTCCATATTATTATTATTACAGTCGAAGAACTGCTGTGTAATCCACATTTATAGACTATTAGCTTTTAGCTTTAGTTTGATCAATTAACCACTTGTATCATGATTAATTCCAGGGTTGAAGGATGTGATATGAAATCCACACTTGTATTACTCCTGTCTGTCATTATTAGTGCCATTAGGTTTATATGTTGTTTCATTTAATGTTTTATGATCATTGTGGAAGACGGATGTGCAAGTTTATAAGGAAACTATAGAATTAAACTATTCAAAAGTTCAGTGGAAAATTACTCTCTTCTCCAAGTGGAAACACAGGAGAAGACGGGTTTTGCACTTTATCATTTTGTCCTCGTCCATTCTTTCTTTGCCACGTGCTTCAAGAAACATTCTTTTTGTCTATACGCACGATCTTTTAATTTTATAAGCCAAGTCAAGACCAAGTCAAGAAAGTGCCTCAGAGTTTATTTCGCATCAACCCGCAAGAGATGCTGGCAGATAACACATCTGCAAGACCGCCTGCAGAGAAGCCGACCAGAAATCAACTCCATCTCATCTCCAGGGTTACCAAGGCAACCACAGCCACCTGGGTTCCAGCCGAGGGTCTTCAGCTACAGCGCAACTCGCAGTAGGCCGGTCTTAACACTCTGCTCATGACTGGGTTGATGTTGAAATATAGCAATATTTAATCATCAAATCTCATCATAGTTGTAGCATCATTAGCTGTATAGCCATAGTGTATAGCCATAACATATTCTCTCCCACCATTGCCAACTCATCACACTGCTCATTTCATTATTATTTTCATCTTTATGATTATTACACCTTGCATTTACTCTGTAGATAGTAGTTTAGTTAATAAACTCCTTTATTTACACCCAGTTGTTGTCCTGTCGTATTCTTTTGACGTAGAGACTGGAGATCCATTGAATCGAGAAGTCATGGCTTCCGATATGAGATTGATCAATTTATCAATGAAGTCATTCATTCATTCATTGGTGCCCCCTTTTCAACGAGAGCAAATTCTAAATTATGGTGTTAACGCTACATTAGCATTTAATTTGTTTCATTGTTTTAGTTATTTTTGTGCTTTTATTGTTTTCTGCCGCTGTCAGATTAATAGAAACTACTGTCTGCAGCTGGATTTTGGAACTCCATGGTTTACTCACTCACATGTCTGTGTGTTTCTTTTTTTTTACCATCCCTCCAATTTCTCCAATCAGGAGCAAGTTAGAAATCATCTGATTCAGTCTTTATTCCTCAGGTGAGGAAGTAGCTCCCTGTGACAGACACAGACTGTTTTAGAGGGAACAAGTTTTTTTTTTACTTCATTTATTTTTGTATCAGCGCTGTCTGCTCTGTAGTTAAACCTTTCAAACTTAAATCATGTTTATGGAGTCTATAAAGATATTTTTCATGCTAGTTCTCAGTGCTCATTTTTTTAGCTGTTAGCTGTAAGGTAAGCTAGTTCATGGCTACAAGAGTCTGGGTTAGTTGAAACAACAATACACACACAGTTTTTGGTGAGTAAAAGGATAAAGTTTGATGCTGAACTCAAAGAGTTAATTCTAACATACAGCACCTTTAAGTGTTGATCTTTCAATATCAGTTTTTGTCATAGTCCTACTACTGTCACATTTCAGCCCGGAGTATGTTACAACTAACCCTAATGTAACACTTCATTTCTTGTGTTTGAGACAAAACCAGACATTGAATGTCTGTGTTGCAGAGATAACACCCACACCATTTAACAGCAGACACATGGATCTAGTTAGTATCACAGTGTGAACACACTGGCTTAAAAGACACAGATGGAAATGTCAAAAATGTGACAACCATCTTTGGCCTGCCCTATTGTAGGTCCATAGTGAAACCACAAGCTCATTGTGAATCCGAGCTTTGATTGTTATAATCATTAACATTACAAGTATCATTTATATGTTCACAATATACACTGAGTTTTCAGTTGTAAGGTTGAGTTTTTATTGACACTGTGAGGTGTCACAGAGAGGTGGATGTTCTCTGTGCTGCTGCTGCTGGTGTTTCTGTTATTTAGCTTCCCCTCATTGATTTGAATGAGGTAGAAAAAATAATAGGCCTGGTTCAGACCTGGTATTAACATGCATCTTCAGTGATCTGATAACAAGTACATCCAATCACACCTGCTTTAAAATATGTCTCCAGTGACCACTTTTGATTGGATCTCACATCCCTGCTTTATATACAAATAAGCAGGTATGTGTTTTTAGCCAATCCACAGACAGGCCCATCGTCAATCTGCTTGTGTGTGTGTGTGAGTGAGAGAGAGAGGGAGAGAGAGAGGGAGAGGGGCATGGAGGGGTTGAGCGAATTGTTGCGCTGCACACAGGTCTTATAATGAAATCAGGTTTTATCCATTTGAAATAGCTAAATATTTTCCATTCATTATAAACTGTTTTGGGACTAATCAGACTGAGACACAAGACGTCAGTGGAGTATGCGGTTCTTCAATGTGGCCCAGGACAGATTCATTCAGGATCTGAAGTTATCAGAGAAACACGCTGAGGGAATGTTAGACAGCTCAGCTCCCAGCTGCTGGAGACGTCCTGTCCTGTGTCACTGAAGAGCATCTGTGAATATCAGATTTTTAAAGTCAAACTGCTTTATTCTGGGTTTCTACTGGTTTTAATCCCCTGGTGTGTTTGTTATGGAGAGGAGGACACCTCTGTGGATAATTCAGCTGCTGGTAAAAATCTGCTGAACGTCTGGTTCATAAGTTATCAGAGAAACAATCAAAACAAAGGTTAGCATCAATCTCAGCTCCAACTCTTCCCTGAATCTATGTCCTCCGTACAGCGTCGCTCAAACACTGACTTTAAATGACAAACTGCTTTATTCACTGTTTTTAATGGTTAGAATCACCGGGTCTGTTTGATTTCCTGAACCACTGACACTGAAAGAAACCAAACCAGGAGAATTTTATGTTAATGGTGGTGAAGACAACAACTCCCATGATCCCACGCTATTTCACGTTATGAGAGAGTGTTCAAGTGATGTTGGGGAAGATTAATAGCTGAATATTGCAGCTGTTTTACGTGCAGTCATTGGGAATTTATCCCAGTCAGTGAGTGGTGATGAGTTTTCAGTCTGCAGCAGATATTTTGCTCTACTGTTCATACTGCAATAGATTCACTGTGATGAGTCAGGAGCAGGTGAACACAGGAAAGAGACGGCAAAGCTCTTTGATCTTCATATAGGAAGCTAAACCAGACAGTGATATAATGGAAGATCAAGGGACTTTGAAGTCAAGAATCTGTGGTGCTCTGTATGGAGGACTGGAACTACGAAAATCAAAAGTAAATAAATGACTCAATTAATAAATTAATATGCCATTAAATGTGCCAAAAATAATGTTAAAATAAATATATGCATTAATTAAGTAATAAAATATGACATAAAGTGATGTTTCAGTTTTAATTTGCCTCTGTATTTATTTATCTTTGTATTATTTCCCCTATATTTATTTCTTTACTTATTTATTATGTATGTATTTATCCACTTATTCACACTCACACTCATTCCACTTCCGTATATTTTGATTATTGTTTTGCTCGATTTCAGGGTATCACAGTAATTGCAACACATTACGTCATCGGTGGGTGCCAAGGTGTGCCGTGTTTGGTTCTTGTGACGTTGTGATGCGAGCTCCGGTTGCTTCTGAAAAGACACAGTTGCCAAACAGAGATGGAGTCCTGTCTATTTAAGGGTGCAACATATCCATCATCTACGGCGCAGAGAAAGTAGGCCACGACAACGCTGTGTGTTTTGTAGTCATGATTTCATGGTCACATGAGAGAAGCCCCAGAAAGCAGCGGCCGGCGCTCTGACACTATCCACTGTGTTTATCATTAACTTCTCTTCTGCTTGTTATTGTTTCATTTAAATCATCCTCAAGATTAGGGATGGGAAATGATAAGATTTTTATTGATACCAATGCCATTATCGATTCTGCTTATCGATGCGATTCTTTATCGATTCCCTTATCGCTTCCTGTGGATTTTCTGTGTGGAAAAAAGTAGGCCTGTACAGGTTTAGTCAACACGAGACAAATTTTATTATGAGTCTCTGAACACTGAACAATATAGATAACTGCTCTGTAGTTGTTGGTGCTGTCTGCCTTGTATTAACTGACAAAAAAAGAAGAAAAAAAACCCAAAACATCACTTCACGTTCACTTAAAAGAGCCGGATTGTTCGCAACAGACACATCACTAATGCGGCCCTTCACTGCTCTGCTGAAACTGGGGAGTACTCGTTGACTTTAAATTGACTGAAATTACTTCTATAGCAAAAGGAAAATTTCTCCAAGAGGAAAATTTCTCCAATATTCAGTGGGACAAAGTATGGCTTCTACCTTACAAATATGTTATTCCAAATAAACTAAAAGAAGTTCAATACAAAATTATACATAATATTTATCCCACTAACAAATATGTTGCAAGATGTTTTAATATTGATAAAAAATGTGAGTTTTGTAAGAGGGAAGACGAGACAAATAATCTATTCTTTGAATGTCAGGACACGTCAGGATTCTGGAGGAAAATGGAAGATTATTTTGACACTCAAACCAACTATTCTATAAGATTAGATGCCAAAGCTATATTATTATTATATTATGTTAATAAAATAAAGAAGGTGCAGTGGGTTGTTAACTTTCACATTCATGCGGCCAAGTTGTCAAGGTCTCGCCCATCGTTTGAGCCCTTCAGGATGGAATTTAAGAAATACTTTGAGTGTATCCAAATTATAATGATAAGAAATGTGCTGATACAGAAAGCGCTTTACAAGAGTTCTACAAAGAAATTTCATTACTATGTGTCGTCCTTAAAATGTTTGTGTTTTTTGTTTGTTTTATTTACTTTTTGTTTTTTTTTTATGTTTGCAAGTTGTATTGTTGTGATGCCTGTTTGTCTTTGTTCATTATAAGTTCATTTTGTAACTATAAACTATTCAATAAAGAAAAAAAAATGGAAGTTGAAGGCATCAATAAGGGAATCGTTAAGCATAAAGGCAAATGATGTCGATGAATCGAACAGGTTGGAACCGGTTCTCAACTGGAACCGGTTCTCGATACCCATCCCTACTCAAGACGTTCTCATCCAAAAAACACATGGAAGGATATTCAAAGCTTCATATTTTCCTCTTCTTCTGTGTTTTATTTGAAGTGTTGATCCATAAGAAGATATATTTGTGGTTTTAAGAACCAAAAACCAAAACGGGTAAAATGAAAGAGAAGCAGCAGCTGAAATCTTGTTGGATTACATTTCTGTAAACAACAGAAGGAGGGAAGAGAAACTGATACAAACAGCTGCTATCCTGGTATATTACTGCTGACGGATTACATGAAAAGAGTTATTCATTAAAACTTTGCATTACTGAAGATTTCTGCTGAGATCATCCTGTCACTTTTCACATAATTTTACCTCTCTGTTTCCCACAGTTCCCTCCTGCTTATTTTTCCTGACTTTTAATGCAGTCCAGTCTAATACGACTCAAGCAGCCAATAATACTTACCTGAGTAGGCTGTTATATCTGTTTAAGGAAATACTCTCATCAGTTTACCAAGTGATTTTTTATACGTCATTTAAATCTTTTTGCTGAGCTGATGACATCAGGTTGTGTAGGATATATATGTAAATATATGTAGTTGTACCTTCCTGTTCACAGTCTCTATGCTGAGACAAGGACACAGCTCTGTCTGTGTCAGTGTCCAGGTCTCTATAGACCCTCACCTGCTTCACCACCTAGCCTGAATTTGAATTAATTAATAATCGTCATCATCATCATCATCTTCACTGTAACAACAGTGAGAACGATCACAGGAATCAAAGATACTTTGGTAGGGGCAGCTTCATAAAAATAATTTAAATAATTAATTTCTATTTTTCTAAATGAGAATAATAGTACAATAACAATACACATCTTAAATGATCCAAACTCACTCCCTCCACCAGAATATTGCAACAGAAGATCAAGATTTCAACAATCTTTTTTTTATTGTTCAACAGCAGCAGCAGCATAGTGATTTGTCTGTAGTTTTACTGTCAGACATTTCACTTTCAGTGGGTCAGACGGGTTTCTTCATCTGGGGAGGATGGTTAAGTTAATAACTCCTGGGACACAGTGCTCTGAGGTGACGATGGACACCTCTCTTTTCTTCACTACCTGCCTCTGTGTTTTCACTCTGACCAAATTCATTTTCTTCTTTGGATAGTAAAACAGTAAAATTTGAATTTGAAGTAATAAAAATAATCCTGGGACACTGTGAGAAGAGAATGTAGAATCAGAGGACACAGCACTTACCATCACTTGAAGCAAGGCCTCCTGGTAAAATGCGTTTGACGTAGACTCCAAACTCCTCTCCAGTTAGCTCCTTCACTCCTCCGATCACTTTGATTCCTGTTGGGAAGAGAAAAATCACTTTCTGAACAGGTTGAAAACATGATGACAACATTAACTCAGAGCCCAGTGAAGCTACCATCACACTGCTACGTGTCTGTGTTACAGTTTCACACAGTTTTGCCACAGAAGCTGGTTAACTCCAAATGGAACAAATGCTAATCATTGTACATAAATGAATAATAATTACTTGGTACAGATGGGATTTTGAATATTGTGATCTCAGCAAAGAGAGGGGAAGGTCTTCTGTCGGCGGCTGCCACCGTATTTGTGTAATGCTGACAGGGGAGGACTTTTTTTTTGGTGGGGGGGGGGGGTCAGCTCTGCAGTCATTGTCATTCACCAGAACAAGGTGGTTAAAGTTAAAAGAGTTAAAGTTAAAAGACTAGATTGGTATGAATGGGATTAAAAATACTTCCATGGTTAAAATGTTTATTTACTGTATGCGGTAGATTATTATTATTAGCCTGCATTTAAGGCAAGTCTGAAAAAGACGTCACTTCAAATCTGTAGCTCAGGTAGCTAATAACTCACAGCTAAAGCTACTGGTTCAAGTGAAAGAAGTGCTAGATTTTCTGTTGACACAGTGTTTCACCTACGTGTTAAACTACAGTATGAGCCTGACACTAATTCTTTTTACAGCTGTACTGTTGGAAATGTCAGAAGGTGTTTGTGGTCGTCAGAGCCACAGGATGTAGTTACACTGCACCTCTCTCACTTCCTGTCACACCTGATATCTAAATGATTGAAAGGACTGCTCCCAGGTCATTAGTATCAGGGTGACGACTTTGATCTTTTCATAGAAAAATAAATTGACAATATTTTGGTTTGATTCAACTTCCCTGAACTTCTGCTCCACGTCATGTTAGGTTTCTTCTTGGTTACAGATATCACAGAAATCACTTCACAGGGATGTGCTGTATTTATTAGAATAATATACTACTAATAATACAGTAAACCTTAAAGTACAGTGCTCACATGAGGGAGATTCATCACTGTGCATTAGAAGTTTCAGCATAGTAATAATTATAAACTTTATATATAGAGCACTTTCCATACAAGAGATGTAGCTCAAAGTGTTTTACAATAAAAAATCTGATAATAAAGTGACGGAGAATTCAATTAGACAATATAAAGACAGTAGATGATAAATATGTAAATGAAAATAAAAAGAGAAAACAGTAAGAATAGTAAAAATGAGAGACTGAACCAAAAGCAAAGTTAAACAAGGTTCAGCTGTGGTTTAAAAATGTTCACAGAGCATCTCTTATAGCTCTTGGCAGGTTTTCCAGAGTTTTGGAGGAAAGTTTAAAAAAAGCTGCACTGCCTGTTTTCTTTAAAAGCCCGGCAGTAAAAGGTCTGTGTGCTCATGAAGGATTATAAAACCACATAGAATCTGCAGTGTGAGCTGGTCCCAAACCACGAAGAGCTTTAAAAACAAGTAAAGGGACCTTTAACATCTCTTCTAAAAGATACTGGGAGCCAGTGGAGTGAAGCCAAAGCCATGGAAATATGAGCTGTCTTCTTTGTTTTAGTTAAAAGTCCAGCAGCACAGCTCTGAATAAACTGCAGTCTTTCTATTTCCTGCTTCAGAAGAGCAGTAAAAGGATCACTGCAATAATCTATTATGCTTTAAATAAAAGCATGAATACGTTTTTTTCAGCATCTTTATGGATTAGGAACGGCTGTACTTTAGCAATATTTCTTAAATGGTCACCTTCTTTATGTTTGAAGTAAAATTGAATTCAGTCTAAAATAATGCCCAGGCATGTTACCTCTGATTAACAGGGGCCAGATGCCCAAGTTTAGAGACAGTAGATCTCTTTTATCTTGGGGACCGACCAAAAGAATTCCAGTTTTGTCTTCCAAACTGTCAATAAAAATCTAGGTGGCAACTGCACCATATTGCTGATGGATTTTGGGTATAAATGATCAGATTCACCACTGGGCAAAATGTTTCTATTCATTCTGAAATGTTCCTCCTCACACTGAACAGAGAGCTTCTACATCTCCAAGGTCCTCCACATTCACGTTCCCTCACTGTACTATACAGTGAAATCACTGAAGCAGCTACACTCGACCTTATTTAACTATTAGATCAGACTTCTTTAGCTTAAGGCTGCTGTAACCACAGAGACAAAATGGTAACACTAATTGGGTCTGGAGCGAAGGGGCGCATGTTAATTATTGCCTGTTGGAAGAACGGGGTTATAAAGTTCCTCATTTCAGCCCTTCCTCCCTTCTGACTCTTCTCTGAGGAAAACAGTGTCTTGTTCTTTTGTTCATCCTCAAAGCGTTCTCCTCCCTGCGCCTATCATCAGATAAGAAAAACATCATTCTAATGCACAAGCAGCAGCAGCAGCTAATATTAAAGACAAGCCTCTCTCCCTCTTCTTCAGCTTCACATTCTGTTTTCCAAATCATTTCCATGTATCAAGGCCATTTTCATTACCCAAAGATTAAATGTTCCACCAGACCTTGCAAAGATGGTAAAATTCAAAGTGATGAAAAACAGCAGTCTTATCTAAAAATGGTTTAATACCCCAGATGATAGAAGAACATGATAAACTAGAATCACCACCTCATGGTTGTTTGCCTCCACCAACCAGTCATGTTGCAGTTTACATCCACGTTTGTCCAGACTCATATAATATATGTAGTGGAGATTTTGAATTTAATAATCATTATAATGTTGTTTTTTTTATCATAATTAGTGTATTTTTTTATTTAATCAGGTCTCAATGACACTAAAATCCAAAAAACAAGAAGCAGTCACAAGAGACAATCAACAACAAAGAGAACACAACTACACGATACAAGAAACTGAGAATTAGCAAAAACATTTACAATAGCAGTAAAAGTCTCCAAGGGAAATGTTAGACTCTAGTTTGAGGGCAGTTTGCAGTTCATTCCATTTAAATGGTGCATAGCTATAGTTACATGCATAGGTTGCACAATAGTACAGCTGGAGGAAGACAGACATCCTTTAATTCTATACAAGGAGCCAAGTTTGACTTTGAATTTTTGAGTGAAGTGTTGAATATGAACCTTGAATGACAGTCTTTTGTCAAGCCAGAATGCTCAGTATGTTGTATTAATCAGTGAGAGTAATATGAGTGGCATTTAAAGTTTTAATGGCAGGATGATCAAAATCAGTGGTGGAGGTGGAGAAAACCATGTATAATTAAGACTAATCTGTGATTAAGGAGAGACAGTTGGACGTCATCAAAAGCAGACTGAAGACAAGTCAGGGCCTGGGCTGGGGTGGAGCCGGGAGCATATACAATTGTGTCATCAGCAAAAAAGTGAACATTGAAATACTGATTATTGATTATTGACTAATTATGTTATTTTTCAGTTATAGATGCATCACATTTATGAGAATGAGAAGGACAAACCCGTCCTACCATGTTTCCTGAACAACACAGAGTCATATCTGGACACCTGAGGACCGAAACTGCTTCTTTAAAACACACTCTACAGATTCAACATGTCCACACAATTAACTGTGACGGAGACGATTTTAAAGTTTCTCTATGAAAACTTTATCCTGCCTATGTGCTGAGGTGGTGCAGCTCTCAGCTGCACTAACAAAGAGATTAGCATGTGCTGTCCTCACTGTAGGATAGCAGGAGTGTTACAGTGTGTATGCTCCCCCTCATGCTGTGGAGGCTTCAGCTGTACAGATGGGGGTCTTATGCTTAGGCTTTATGTATCAGAACAGTGTGTACACTTGAACATGCTCAAGTTGGACGACAATAAGCTGATTTGCTTTTCACCTGTGTGCTGCTTTCAGTAAACACACACACACACACACAAACCTTCAACCTTTCCTCCAGCCTGCTCCTCACCTGCTCTACCCTTCACTGCTGTCGTTATGACATTACACTCAGTCTTTATCATCACACCTCAGGCATCTTGTATCTGTGATGCAGATGTGGTTTCTAAGCCTGCAGACAAAGTACCACTATCAAGTTCTGAAGGTCCAGTCACACCTCTTTTACACTGGACCACAGCACCTCATTTCAAAATAATAGATGTAACTTTAAGTTAAAATATGTATCTTTAAGTTACATAATGTATTAATATCTGTAGGGCCGAGTTGACCTACATTATATTTACAGTTATTTCTGTCATTTTCTGTCATTTTGTCACAGTTATTTCATCATTTTACAGTTTATTCTGTCATTGCAGTTAGTATAGATCCCATTCTAATGTCCATGTGCTCAGTGCTACAGTTATCACGCTCATTATGATGATGCACTTGTATACAGTACATTGGTCTTATGATTATAATGTCATTCAAAAATAATGGCAGTCACTATAACTCACAGCAACACATTTTTCAGCAGGAATGTATTTGAATGTGTTAAATATACTGTCCATTGACAGTATAATACACTACATCTATAAAATGATTCTGTTTATGCTCTACATCTATGAAATGTGGGTTTAATTATATTGAAGACTTTTGCTGATGTCCGTATATAGAGAGTGTCTGTATTTTCAGACACTTGTTTATTAGTATGTGTCAACTTTCAATTCATTGTTTAATGTGTCTCTGAATCAGGGGCAAAAACATCTATGAAATTATTCAACTCATGCACATCAGTTATTTTAAACATCATTCAGGATATATTCACAAGAAGCTACAGATTAGTTCTGAGCAGAGTTTTAGGATTATAAAAGACACAGCACATCCACTTCAGCAGGATGTTTTACAGTTCGACTGTAATAACATTCATACATATGAGCATTTTGTTCTTGCGTAGGCACAAGCTTCACCAGAGCGGTGGTGTGGGAGTGAAGTAAGGATAAAAACAACAGCAGCTCCTGCATTCTTAACCCAGCTGAGTTAAGTGGGTTAGGGCTTTGCCACATGACCTACTTCCCCTCCCGGGCAAAAACACAGTAAGGATACCTACTCTGCAGAGAAAATCCCTTTAAAAGTAGGACTTACATTATTTCAGCTATTCAGATGACACTCAGCTGCCAGATAGTGGAGGATGATGTTGTAAAGCTATGCATTATGTTTATTTAACTGGGCAATAACATAAATGAACTGTTTTGCTGAATTACTTAAAATAGTTAATTTTTACCTAGAAAGGATATGCCATGATGCCACAGCCCTTATATCCAACAAGTGGTAGAACTTACTCAGTAAATTGGTAAGTTACAAGCAAAGAATATCCTGGAACAACAATGTAAGGTTGAATTTGTTTTTGCATGTTGGCAACTTTGGTTTAAGGATGTTAAGAATGTGAACGTCAGGTAAGCTGCTGACCTTTGGGGTGAGCTGGATGTCAAGGGATCCATTACATATCTGGATTTTATGGTTATCTTGTTGTTTATAGGTTTATCTACATCCTGCAGAGATTTAGTGATGCACCCCCTTTTAGGAGGAGGTAAGCAATAGAAGTAAAACACAGAGGTAAAGATCTCAAGGTTAACAGATGTTAGAATATTGTGTGTTGTTCTGGGTGTTGTAGCTGTCATTCAGGGAGAGACTTGGTGTACCCTACATCAGATCTGTCCTTTGTGCACAAATAAACCAGCCAAACTGAAGTGTTGGTCTGATCTGTACATATTTCCATCTTTCGGTCACGAGGAATCATCTTTTCAAACAATGATATATTTGTCCACAGTGGTATGTGGAATTGTAAATGTGGACAGAAATTTACTTTCAAGACTCATTAATAGCTGACAACAGGAAAGTAGCTACACCTCTTTAGATTCTTTGCTCTAGCAGGAATAACACCTCTGTTACATGCCTCTGCCCTTCAGAATAAAAGCATATAATTTATAGGATCAGCACTGCATGTGGTCTGGAGTAAACCGAGTTACTCAAGCTGCACTAAATAATATCTTTGCATTAACAATGTATCATTTGGCTGTGTAATGTTAAAGGTGTCACTTGTGGTGTCACAGAGCTGTTTAGCATCTTTCATTGTTTTGGTTTTAAGGCCCACAATTTTATTTTGATGATTTAGTCTCAGAGGTCTCATTAGCATCTCTGCAGGCAGATCAGATAAACCCAGCGTACACTTCAGCAGCAGACAGTAGACAGACACAGAGACCAGCTGCTGAGCACAGAGCAGCATTCAGCTGCTAAAGAGCCAGAGCTGGTGGAGACCAACAACAGAGATAAAAGGAGCGTCAATATTGGACATCAATGATAACTCTGCTGTGTCTGTGTCTCAACGGATTGCTAACACGATCACTGTAGAAACTTCACAACAGCTTGTTCTGCTTCTCTCAAGTGGCCAAAGTGTATTATTGTTAATCAATATTTCTATAAAGCTATTATAGATACGCAGTATCTAACTAGCTTCCCCTACTATCTGAAACCACTACAGACCACTTTTAAAGTGAGGATGACAAACAGGCCATTAGGAGCATTTTGTTATACAACCTGTTCGGTGAGTTCAGTGTTTTATCTTCTGTGTGGCATTTACTTGTTCTCCCTGCATCTGTGAGAGTATCCTCTGGGTGCTCCAGTTTTCATCCACAGTCCAAATGCATGCAGGGGAGTTGGAGTAAGTTTTGTCTATGTGTATGTTCAGCTTCGATCATACTTCAGTACGGATGCCAAGAGCTGCAGACTTGTACCCGGACAGCGCACACGCCTCTCTACATACTACTCCTTAGCTTCTTTGTTTGTTGATTTTAGCTAATCAACAAGAAAAAGTCAAAAAAAGAAAATCCTTTGTGGAACTCCTTAGAGAAAATAAGTCTGCATAGTCATAGGTTTTGGGGGCAAGGGTCTACGCAGATCCCTGAGTGGACATCTGCACAGACACTCACAGCAACAATGAACTAGTCTTTAGCTTATAGACTAGCAACTGGTTCTGGGAGTACCAACGCATACCCAGCTGCAGTTCCTCTAATGACCACTAGGGTCAATCCCCATAGACTCCCATGTTAAAATGTCCAACTTTACAGCAGAAATAAACATGTTTACAGCCTGGTACAAAAACAGATTTGGTCTCTAGAGCTAATTTCGTCCTTCATGACAACTGTTTATACAACTCACATGTTTACATTTTATTGAGACTTAAAGTCCTGTATAATTGAGGGCGTGGCCTCTTTGAGTGACAGGGGGATGACCGTATGCTTGCCACAAGCTGGCATGTACCGAAGTCTCAGCTCAACACACGCCCCTCCTCTTTGACTATTTTTGGGTTAGCTTGGATTTAGAGGCGGAGTCAGACACTGCCATGATGGCAACAGTGGAGCAGCTCACGCACTTCAAAACTGCACTTCACAAATCTGTGGGTGACGTCACAGAGGCTACCTCCATCTTTATTGACAGTGTATGAGAGTACACTTTCTTTCACCTAATGAATGCTGCATGCAGCCCAGCCCCTGATAACCATGACCTGTACAGGCATGTATAGACCACAGACAGTGAAAGGGACAGAGAGGACACAGTTCAGGAACATAAGTTTCTACATGTTTACCCTCTATTCTTGGTCGCTGAGGAGAAAGAAGTGACTTACCCAGGCCATTCTCACAGTCTGTAAACTCCATGGAATGAACAGCTCGGTCTACTCCATATGGACCCATTAGTGTCCTGTTAGAGATGGAGGGATGAAGAAGAGAGGGAGAGACAAAGACAAAAAATAAGTACAACACAAACTTAATCTTGAGAGATAAATGTGCTTTTCTTGTTTTTTTTTCAGACTGGGCTCTTTGGTTGTTAAGCTACACACTGCTCACTTCACTGGAGTTTGACCTGATGATGAATATTGAGCCTTGTGTCGGTCTCACACAGTTTCTCCTGCAGGTTGGGGATTGATGGCACTTAACAGAGCATTGTCAGCCATTGAAAACAGGCAGTGTGCCTTCGTGTCCGCTGCTGACATTTCCTTGTACAAATCAGTGTCTGGATGAAAACATGTGACCGAATGGTATTTTCACATTCATCACTGTGTCATGTCCGGTACAGAAATATGCTGAAGCAGGTTTGTTTCCTCTTTTTGTGTAAACAGCTGACAGTGAAAGTCTGGGGGTAGTAGATGTGCAGCATTTCAGTTTTGAATATATTTGGTCTTTATTCATTTATTTTTGTGCAACTGGCAAAGACTGGTTCAAAACACAGATAACACAACACAATAAGTGACAAGATACAATCCTCTTGACAGTTTCTGTTTCGCCCGTGTAGAGTAAATGGTGTAATCCCTGGACAAATACAGTAAATCTCTCTGGTGAGACTACTGTTCTGTTGACACGTCTGCAATCATTTCCTGGGAACTGGAAATGTTGTACACACCTCTGGATGTACATCTGAAGAAGAAAGATTCACAACATGTGACTCTTCCATATACAGTTTTAACACAGGAGCTACTCAGCACTGAGCTCTGAATAGAGGAAAAATATTCAGTTTGTAGCCGTGTTGAAAAGGAATTTCAGTGCTGGTCTGTGTGTGCAGCTGCCACCACCATCCACAACAAACAACCATATATAGTTAAAACAGTGTCAACAGCAGAGGCAATGCCAATCTTCCTCCTGACATGTCTCATATCTAACACGCTCATCATCAGATCTACCTGAGCCAAATCTGGAGACGCAGCATCTCTGCTGGAATGTTTTGTATTATTCTTAGTTTTATTTACCTCATAGTGATGCAGAGTGTGTGTGAAATGTGACCTATAACTGTAAAATATATTATACAAACAATATTTTTATATTAAAGCTAATCCAGTTTATGGAATAGACACACTGTAGCTGTGTCTTTCAGATGCGGCTGAGAAATGTGCCAGTCTCGGGATCCTTCATGGCCCCAAGATTCATACGGTGAAGATTACACTTTGGGTTTCAGCTCTGTTAAAACAGCACAGAAGAGTACAACTGTGAAAACCAAGGGCTTAAAAAAAGTTCTTGTAAAAAATTCATATTGTCAAGGTTGCTAGGTACAGCTGGTGACGCAAAGCAAAAATCCCCCATAGACCAGAACATCTCATTTCAATTTGGCCTCTGCGGTCCCCAGCGGCCACAAAGGGCCACACCGTTGTGGACAATGTCCTCTGAAGCGTGAATCACAGAATTGGGACACAGCTTATATCTTACTTATTATAAATATGGTGCACCAATAAAGGCAAATAAAGCTTTTGTTCACATACTGACTTTGGTGTTTTACTCATATTCACTGATGTATGGTACAGAACAAAAATTTGTATTGATATATTTGGAGTCCAAACTACTAACTTCTACACTCGGTTGTCAGTTTATCAGGAACACCTGGCTAAAAGTAAAGCAATCTGATACAAAAGTCCTGCATGATGGTGATAACTTTCAGTTTGTGTTGAAACTGTTTCAAAGACATGTTTGTTGGGACTCTGGTACATTCAAGATCCTGGAAACTACATTCTTTGTTCCACTCACTTCCCCACAGTTCCTCACTGTTCACACCTGGGGACGACCCTCCCCCAGGGACCTCACTGACCCCCCCCCCCCCCAGGGTGTCACCAAACAAAACCAGATCTCCTTCTCTTTTCTTCGTCTTCTCTCCTTGGCTTGCTCTGGAGAGCAGCTCCTCTTCCCTCTCGGCTTTTCAAGGAGCAACAAGGCCCCAGCTCAGGTCAGCCCTGCTACCTGAGACAACAGCTCTCTTGCCGGCCTGCTCACAGCAGACTGCAAACTCTTCTCCTCAACAGCAGTGACTTGCTTAGGATAAACTGAGAGTGAACCAAGTTCTATTAAGAATTAGCAGCAACAACACAAGGTCAGCCAGCTGATTTTCCAAGCAACAGGAGCCACAGCAGAGTTAGCATGGAACAGCTAACTCTGTGAGGAGAACAAAGGTGATAACAGCAGAAGCAACACAACCAGACAGGACTTTACTCCACCAGGAAGCCTCCCAACTCACTGGACTTAACAACAACACTGGAAAAGACCTCTTTGTTTTTGATCCAAGGACTGGGTGACATTAACTGACTGGGATAACTAACTAGCACAGCGTAGCACAGTACAGCTAAGCAGCAGAAGTCTAAACCTTTGTACATGTACAGGTTGGTTAATGTTTTGTGGTTATGTTTGCTTAGGATATGGTCAGTCATAGAGTTATTCGGGTACTTGTATGTTCACACACATACCTGTAGTACGTCTCAGTTCTAGAACCTGCATGAAGCTAACCACCTCCCTCTAACCTGGTACCTTTAGATTACATGAGCTAGACTAACAAAGAAACTCACACCTTCCCTCCCCCACACACCAGGTGGTCTCAGCGGCTATTTTTAGTAGCTTCTTGTTTACCACCATCTTGTTATCTTGTGTAGTCTGCCTTGCCAGCAACCATTTGGAATCAGCCATCCCCCCCCCCCCCCCCCCCCCCACACACACACACACACACACCTTTACTCAGTAGAATTCCTTAACTTTACTTACTATTGCTATTGTAATTTGGTTATAGTTATTAAGTAAATTATTAATAAGAGTTCCAGACTGAACCAATATTGGCTATCTTAGTTTAGGTTGGTGCCCCTGAAGACTTTAATTCATTATTCATTATTGTTATTATTAAGTATGAATATTTTTAATATGAATATTTTCACCTCATGAGGCCGAGCTCAGACCCAACATGTTGACTCAACTGTCTGATCGTTTTGAAGGATTTAGCCTCTGACACTGTATTACACTAACCAATGACAGTCTTATAAAAACAGATTCAGACATCAAAGGTTTCATACATCACAAACCTAGGGAACAAATCCTGTCAACTTGTGGGGGCGGGGGGCGGGGCTAAATAACCTGAAACCTTGTCAGTACAGAGAGTGAGATTTAGCATTAGCACAACCACTAACACTGTGTTAGCGACTGTCAGCTACAAGCTAACAAACAACATTGTGGCGTCCCTCCCATTGTTTTGGAGGTTGTCCTTGCACACATTGGCAGGAACTTGGTTGACATGGGAGGGTCGTCAGCTGATGCTGTTCATCTGGGTCTTCCAGACTATAAAAACTGGCCCATGTGTTCACTTGTCCTCCCCCTTCCATCTGATCTGTTGATATCATCTTTTGCTTTTTGCTTTTGCACATACAACACCTCCACAGCACATGTACCACTCATCCATGCACTGCTTTCATGGCTAATCTTGCTGATTTCCACACCCCATTGGTTTTTTGTCTCATTTTTTAGTTTAGTAATAAATTGTTTGTTTTTTGGTATAACTTTGTTATTGTCACATTCACTGAGTCAGTTTGTGACAACTTAAAATAACAGATGTTAACTTCACTAACCATTCTGATCCGTCTACTAGTCTCTGGTTCTGGTCTCAGACTCCTCCTCTGAGTCTGGGTCTGACTGAGACTCAAACATGTGGCTGAGTCTCTCTGATGTTTCCTCCTCTAACCATCTTGATACTCTCTGTTCTTTCACCTGTCCACCTGGAGCAAGCAGGTGGTGGGCGGGGCTCAAGGCCTGATCCAGATTTCTCAATCAGGACATAAGAGTAGATGGGCTTCACACCCAGTTTTGTATTTGTTTGAGTTGTTTCCAACACTTTTCATGTTGGAAAATCATGTCAGGATTTTCAGAGTTTTTTAAGTTGATCATACTAATACCCCTCTGCCTCCATTGACCCCAAACAGAGAAAATATGAAAAAAAACTCAACTTTGCAGCTATCTCCTGCAAAGCTTCCAAATAACAGGTGAACAGAACAACATCACAAGTTGAAAAGAAGAAAGCAAAACAACCTGCTATACAATTAGCAACAAAGAGCAAGAGAGCTATATTATAGTTCTGTACAAAGATATAATGAAGATGCTCCTCTAATAAAAAACAATTAAACAGCATTTGTCATTTGTTTATCTGACATGACCACGCCAGCAGTGGTGGATGAGACTACAAAGCTTTTTGGCTGACAGGTGCCCCAACCCTGCCAAACAGATTAAGTAAGGTTAGATTGCTTTATTTGTACCTGTAGGTAAATTTGGTTTGCAGTAAAGAGAGCCATTAGTCATGTACACACACATTTAACACACAGCACAGACAACACCATGTGCACAAGGTAAATAAAAATTAATTAATTAATTAATTAAACATCACTTCTATACAGTGTTACTATAGTTAGTTCTGACCAAGTAGAGTCATTCCATGAGTGCTGATATAGAGTATAACAGCACTGGGACTTTATACGACATGTATCACTCCGCTTCACGTGTTTGATTGACCATTAATCAGCGTTACATTAATGGTCGTTGATGATATCTGGTCGTCAGAAGAGGATGAAGGGAAGGGAAGAATACTTCGGCGCACACCTGAGGTAGATGTAGACAAAGAAGCAAGCTAGTGTGCACTGTGCATATCAGGAAACCATTTTTGTGTTGCTTAGCAACAGTCAAGTACTAGTCCAGTTGCGGAACTATTTGTGTTGGCATTGACATGATATCTCCATAACGCCTTGGCACAAAACTGGGCACAATTTGGCACAAACATTCACTAGGACTCAAGGATGAACTGATTAGATCTTGGTGGTCAAATGTCAAAGGTCAAGGTCATGGTGACCTCACAAAATACAGTTTCAATATAATTTCACACAAATAGCTCATATTTCATATGACGCTGGATAAACAGGGATGTAACCTGAAGTAATCTGAGTGAAGGAAGCAGACAGGAGGTGATTCTTGTTTCAAACTTGTAGTCTTCAGACCATCCCACACTGACTCAGGTGACATCCCTCCAGGACTAAACTCTGATTGATTGATATGTCCATTTAACTTCTTTACACTTTTCACAGATGTAACTAACCACTTACTTGGAAATGATCTTTTACTGATTTGCACATTTTAAGATATTTAGATTTGAACGCTCTTCTGACTTTGTTGTGAGTGGTCCAATATAAAAATGTAGGAGATTTCAGGTAAACACTTAGAGGATCCAAATCCTGCAAGGATGGATGGTGGGTCCAGGTGGGCGGGTTATCTATATATATACTGTATATATATCTATATATATATAGATATATAGATATATAAGGCCTTTAAAATAAAGCAAAGTCTACTTCTGAGGCTTCATCAGTGCATTCTGTATTTTTATAGATTCATCATCCTATTTTTATTAGGCCTGAAAATGTCAACAAATGACTTTACATACACAAACACCTTTAAATGAGACAATATGACAAAAAAAAAAGCATCTTGGTCAGAGTTCACACACTGTACAGTAATCTCCAGTAGATGAGGTTGGCAGAAATTATTGTAGTCTTATGTAACAGTACTGCACAAGAACCAACCTCTCTGGTTTTGCCCAGTTTTCCTAATCCATCAGACATTGGCTCAAGTAGCAAGTTTGCTCAGATGGTGCACTACAATATATAATGTATACTGGAGATTAACAAGAGGAAGCAGCACAGACTTACAGGTAATAGCTAATTATTATTAGCAACAATTAGTTAGTAAATTTAAGAGACTGTTGTGTGCATTTTGGGAATCTGGAATAATCGCTTCCCTGCAATGACACTTACAGGTCCCTGTTTGCTTGCCGCCCGAATGACAAGACGGGTTATCAATTTTTCATTTGCAGAGGGTTCACCAGCAGCAAGCTGACATTCCCTCCTGTCACCGAAACAATGAGGCAAATTGAGGACGCAATGAAATTCGAATGAAAACATGGTCCTTTAAATTAAAGCAGCAAAATGTGAAGACAGAGAGAAGAGTCAAGCGTTATTTTTCTTCACTTTGTCACTTTCTAGCTAGTCTTTGATATATATACATGTCAAATCTTGATAGTCCCCCAGTATATGTTAATCTTAATTAAAGATACAATCAAAAATTTTAATAGTAAACAAGCTCTTTCTCTCTCTCTCACACACACACACACACACACACACACACATTGTTGTCATCTATCTTAATATCAACACCTGCTGCCAATGAGAAATTAGAAACATGTATCACCTCTGTCCTCTGTTACAGCTGTCGTCTTGCAGAGCACGAGGTACAAACAACACAGCAGCTCTCCATCGTCAGGAGTCTAAATCCCCTGAGTTCATCTTGTGTTTTTCTATATTTCAAGGAAGCAGGGACCTGATGACCGAGTAAAACTGTTCAAATCTAATAATGAGTTGAAGTGTTGATTCTCACAACTGTTAGGGGCTGCATTTTAATGAGAAATAGTATTTTCTTTAGTTAAAACAGAGACTCTTTGACCCTCATCCAGTGGTTCTGGTCTGTCTGATGGGATGATCCTGTATATCCACTCCCTTTAATCAGGAGGATTTGGCACCAGAGCTGTAAACACAAACATGAGCCAAGGCTTCCTCCTTCATTTTCTTTATTAAACCTTTGTGTTCTGGCAAAAATCCTGAGTTTCAGGTGCCCACCTCTATGTTGCTATGTTGACCAAGAATATTGTCATGTCAAGACTCCAGATGCCTCCAATGGGAAAAGTTGGCCATTAAATACAGACACCATGAGGCAAACTCATCCTGTTCCCAGGCATCATTTCAACATTCAATGTGTTGAGTGATGTAGGGTCATGAGGTCAAAATAATTAAGACTTAAGACTTCATTTTCTGTGAGTAAAAGCATTTGGCATTTAGTATTTGTATTATATCTTTAGTCTGATGTTAGTCGGACTGTTTGACAATAATAAAGACTGACTCATTTTAAGCCAAAAACATTAGACACCTTACCTCCAGGCTAACTCAGGCCTAAGACCAATGTTACCATGGTAACAATCAGTGACACCTGTGCTGACGAGTAGCACCCAACAACAAAAAAACAGGAAAACATGGCTCATAATGTGTGGTGCTAACATTGTTATGGAGAGAACAATCACAAAAAAAACAACAGAGTTTTTAGAGAGTGAAGAGATTTCTTTTTGCACATCGGTTTTTTCTTAATTGTTTCACCCTTCACTGAATTTCCAAAGTAAAACGTCCTTGTAACTACAGATTTCTTCAAACAGACAAGCATTTTCTTCTGGGCTAAATGGAGCTGAGCTGTCTGTCTTTGTGAAACCAGCCCATGTTCTGACCTGGTCAGAAGCCTCACAGTCTCCTCTCAGAGGAAACAGCAGTATTTTCCATCAGTTTAAGACAGTAAACTGAACAGACAACAGCAGGAGAGAAAAGGTAATCTGTAATTCATTTGTAATTCAAAAACCAAAAACATCTAAATCTGCAATTAGTTTTATAATCCAAAACGGAAAAAAATATTTTTGGTGTCAGAATAAAAAGAAATAATTAAAAAAAGCAAATCAAAATGTTCCGTTTTTGGCAAATCCTTTTATCATCATTTAGTTTGAAATCAAAAACCTAATTCATGTATTGTCTTGTATCTTGTATTTGATTTTTAATTCTAAATAAGATGGTCTGTTCGTTTTTTGTTTCCAAAAAAGCCAGGAAATATATATACATATATAAAAATTTAAAAAAAAAACAGTCCAATTTTGGTTTTGGCAAATTCATTTTTTCATTTCCCATTTGGCAGAGACCGTAGATCCGTGGACAGACAGGAAGAGGAAGTGTATAATCATAAAAGCCAAGCACATAAAAGTGTCAAATTAAGCGAACATACAATCAATAACAGGGTTAAGTTATATTTTTTTTGTTTTTAAATTACAAATGAGTCACAGATTATCCGATGATACCCAGACTGAAATGTCCCAATGTTTCATCACTAATAATCTCTGATGTTACTTCAGTTTGGTTTGTCAACAGTATAATGCAGATACGAGCTACACGTTCATCCACAGGATAGAAATCCATGTAAAAACCAAAGACTACCAGCTCTCCTTGCGCGAGACGACAGATGGAGCGGGTCTGTTCTGCCGGTGAATGGGTCTCCACTATAACACACACACACACACACACACACACACACACACACACACACACACACACAGTCTTTGTGTTGATAAATAATTAGTTCCTCTTCACACACACAAACACATTCCGACAAAGCACTTGCATTGTGAAAAGACATGACCTGCAGCACCGTGTTTCCCGCTTCACCGAAACAGTTTGGCGCGCGAGCCCTTCTTCAATTCCCCCGTTTTTAACCGCGTGCAGTCACCTTTCCATTTCACCTGTTTCTTCAACAAACAGAAGCCGTGAACATCAGATCGTCAGGCCACCTCCGCCACAACACACAACACACAACACACAACACACAACAAGTATCCAGACAGCAGCGTCGACCCGGGTCTCACCACACACACACCTTTACCCGGGAGTTCTCCGTCCGTTTTATTACCTGCTAATGATGACAGCTCCTTTATACATGACTGAGAAGGTTGGCATCTTGACATGGAGCCCGCTACTCCGCTCGGACGGTCGGTCGGTCGGAGCTTCCCCAGCCTTCAGCCCTCAGCTCTCAGCCACATGATGGTCTGTCTACAGTCAGCCTCTAATTCCGCTCCAAACATCTCCACCTTCAGCCGCACGGTTAATCTCTTATATAACCACAGCCGCCGAAACATTTCAAAAAAGGCGCAGAAAGCAGCGAGACTGTAACTGATAGTAACAGGTTTATCATCATCATCATCACGCTCCAGACGCCACCTGACACCTGTCTCTGCTGCTGCACCACAAATCTGTGTTTTTTTTTTGCTGCAAACAAGCGCTGAAGTTGCATGAGCAGCAAAACCTTTTCATTTTACAAGATTATTGTTCTTATCATTCAGTTGCATTACGTGTGTGCAATATTTTACAAGCCTTAAAAAATGTATCTACCTGGGTTTATTTGACATTGTTGCATATCATTTTATCTAAACTTCTCACTTCTAAAGCGTTTAAAAATAACAACACAGTCATTGAGGATAAATGCATCTATAGGCTACACAAAAGGAAACATTTGGGATGAAATATTTCCTCTGCCACAGCACTGCTACAACTGCTTATTGTGCCCAAGAGAATTGAAACAGCAGGAGGGGCTTAGATGCCTTTAAACACATTAATGCATAAGTGCCCCACTCTCCATTTAGAAACAGCAATTTAATCCTCACATGTCATCCATTAAGTAGAATTGTCATTTGTCATTCAAGTCCGTGAGCATCTGTTTTTATTGCTGCCAGTTCAGGCTACAACTTGTGATTTATTGTTCTGTCAAACAATATTGATTATATTTGATAAATGAATCAATATTATTGTTATTCTATAAATTAAAAAAAAAAAAAAAGATAGAACACTTCCCATAGAGGTAAACACTGATGATTATTTATGGTGCTAAATTTTTCTCAGACAAAACTATCTTTATTTTTCAAATCTCCAGTCTGATTTTTTTTATTTTAATTAATTGACGTCTTCAGGCCTCAAAAGAAAAACAAATATGAATATATAAACATACAGAATGCAGTGATGAGGCCTCTCCAGTAGACTTTGCTTTATTTTAAAGGTCCCATACAGTCTAAAGGCAGATGTCCATGTGTTGTTTGATTATAAAGCAGGTCTAGGTTCTATATTAATACTGTGAAAGTATCAAAGCCTCAGTCCACAGAAAAATGCACACAGCCTGTATTCAGAAACTGATCATTAAAGGTCACATATTATGCAAAATGCACTTTACCATGATTTTCTATCAGTAATATGTGTCCCCGGCCCTTTCTACAAACCCCCCAAACATAAGAAAAATCCATCCTCTCCGTCTTTTGCTTGCTCCACCTTTCAGAAAACGTGTGCTCGCACAGGCCAATTGGAGATTTCATGTCTTCATGTAGGGAAATAACACCTCCCCCAGGTGGGTGTCACTCACCGAGCTCTGAGTCTGTTTTGCAGCCGCTATCGTTAATTCCCTGCATCACGGGTCCAGTAAAACTATGTCGAAGGTACCAGCGATGCACGCTAGTTGCTCGGTTGTTGACTCTACAAACCAACACAGAAGTCTTGTTACCCCCTACATCTGAGGATCTGAAGACCCAGTGGATTCATTTTATATTTGATGGAAATGTACCCGCTACAACTCCTAAAGTGTTGTACGTGTGTGCTCACCATTTCACCTGGGACTGCTTTCTCAACGAGGGCCAGTACAATGCACGTCTGAAGATAAAACTTGGATCAGCACCGACTGTCCAAGACCCAACTTCAAACTTTACCATTTTATGTTCTTACTGTATGTACACGAGAGCCTGTTGCATGTGTTGCTAGTATGGTAGCTAATTAGGCACAAAGCAGTATCCTGTATGATTGCACATACAGTGTAGGTAACATATGAAAGATGCTTGGTGTGCTTACAGTTACAGTGTAAAGCTGTGAGACTATCGGTACCTCATACTTATTGATTTTGAAATGCTGCACTTGATACCAATCAATTGATTTTCTCTTTACTGTACCTCCAGACTCTACCTGGCTGCCATGTACTACAATGAAAATGCTGACCGACCACAAGCCCAAACAAAAGAAGGTGAACCACTGTTCAAGGTCCAATTTCCAAAGGCCATGAAGGGAGAATGCAGAGCTACACCAGTTAAGACTGAGCCGACATTCTGTAAGTGTCACATTATTTTATTTTTCAACCAAAAAATGTTTTGTACACATTGTATTAATTATTGCACATACATGTTATAACAGTTCCAACAACAACAAAACACAGTAAAGAAAACCAAACATGCTGTTTCGGCCATCCCCTTTCCAGAGGACCTCACTGCACAGTTCGAGCGGCCTGAGAAGGAGGAGGTCATATCCAGTAGGGATCGACCGATAATCGGCATTTTGACGCATATCGGCATCAGCCTTTTTTTAAATTCGACAGCCGATAAGAGATCAATTTAAAACTGGGTTATTTTGGCTCTGATGCAGCCGCGCCTCTCTGTCTGCTGTCACTACTCTGTCGCCAGCATTGTCCCACCCACAGCACCATCTGATTGGTTACAAGCAGAGCCACAGTAACAGCCAATCAGCAGTGTAAGCTGTGCATGAACAGTCCTTACACACACGGTGGAGAAGGTCCGGAGAGCAAATACTTGTTTTGAAGGTAAGTTAAGGCAGCAGAGTTTCCCGAAATTGTAATAAAAATCCCAGTCATCTACAACTCACAACTACTAGTAAGATTACTGTGAGCCCATTAACGTTATATAAACATAAGCGGCAGCTCTGCTGCTCGCAGTCCCTCCAGACGTGCCTGTTAATCACTTGAAACAAGGTTGCTGATAATATCGATATGGAAATAGTCAGTGATAGTAGAAGTCTGTGTGTGTGTGTGAGTGAGAGAGTAAAAACCTAAAGAACTCAATTCAGTCCGGTTTTATTGCAGGGAAGCCCGTCGAGGTGAAGGCTGGTTAGCTTTTAGCGTAACGTTAACCCATCGGTCCGCGGCTCTAGATGCTCAGCAGACTGTAGCAATGGGGAGAATGTCTGTTATGGTAGAGAATAGTGTGTGTTTGTGTGGAAGTCACATGAGAAACTCTACAACTCACGACTACTAACGTTACTGTGAGGCCCAATACGTTGGCGGCAGCTGTCGGTTCCTACGATAAAACACTGATTATTAAAGTGAAGATGCTTTAGGCTATTTAGTGTTTTTAACGGTTTAATCACTTGAAACAAGGTTACTGATAACATTGATACTGAAATAGTTATAAAAGTAATAAGTGTGTGTGAGAAAGAGAGACACAGAGAGAGAGAGAGAGAGAGAGAGAAAAAAAAATCTGTTTTATTGCAGGGAAGCACGTTGAGGGGATGGCTAGTGAATAGTGTGTGTGTGTGTGTTTGTGTTTGTGTAAGCCACATGAGAAGCTGCAGAAACTGACAGCAAGTACCGTCTGTCTGAGAGAAAACTGTAGGGCAATAATGGCTGTTTAACTACCAAGTACTTTACCTTTTTCTGTGTTGATTGAGAGATCCCAAGCAGCAGAAAATGACATATTGTTAGATGAAGTGTGTCCTGAAGCTGTCTTTGATAGTTTCTTGTAGAGAGGAGCAGGATATTGCTGTTCAAGACTTAAGACATAATGTAACTGCATCATAAAGCCTACATGAACTGCATTCTTCAAACTGCAAACTTCAGGGAACTATTTATTTATTTATTCAAATTTTCAGTTAATTTTATAAGAGATGCTGCTGACCCTGGGAACTCCTTGCACTTTTTGTTTTTGTTTGAACTTAAAACAAAGATAAGTGAAAGATTAACATTTCAGTTATATTGAAATTTTGGAAAACTTTATTTACTGTAGAAAACTTTAGTGAGCTATTTATTTGTTTAAGTTTTCATTTAACTTTATAAGACATGCTGCTGAGCCTGGGAGTTCCCTGCATTTTTTGTTAGAATTTTAAAACAAAGATATCTATTGTCTAAGAAAAAAAAAACTTTAACATGTTGCAAATCTGAAAAGCTGTTAAATAAACATATGATTAAAGGCATTTGAACAAAGTTAAGTGGAATTTTTCCATTATTCAAAATTTTCACGCCAATATTTTCCCTTTTATTGCAAATAAATATCGGCTCCAAATATTGGTTATCGGCCTCCTTGACTACTAATAATCGGTATCGGCCCTGAAAAAACCATATCGGTCGATCTCTAATATCCAGCTCTGTGTCCCGGTTCTATCATGGGCCAGTCTAAAATCCACCTACTGGCATGTGGCGTCAGGAAACTCAGCATGGATGCGTAGGACCATGGAGCCCCAGCACCAGCTCACAAAGCTCCTATAGGCTAGATACCTGTACTGACTAAAACAACTGGACAGGGCATTTAGTCTTGGAAACATATATCTATGTTGTGTCTCACAATTATTCATATGGATCCAGTGAATCCTACAGTTTTTTTATTATCACTGATTATAAGTCCCTCATTTGATGTAAATAAATGCTTGATCGTTTCTAAAGAAATGACTCTGAATTCATATATTATATGCACACTATCTGCTGATAGAAGAACTTTACAAATCAAAGAGCAGTTACACCAGTTTATCTAGTGAGAATGCTACCTGTGGTATCTCCTAGCAGCAGATGTTCTCAGCTTCTGTGGGCATGGTTGCACAGTTTCCACAGGAGCACCTATCCAAAAAAAAGAGAAAATGATAACATTCACCAAAATATAAAGCTTAAGAAATTCAAAAATTGACAAGACAGTGGACAAGCTGAGGTAGACAAGAAGTAAGCTTGGCAAAATATCAAGCGCATATAACAGGTAATTTATAACATGTCACTTGTTGCATGTAATGTGGAGCTTGAGAAGAGTGTATTGTAGAAAACACTGCACACAGCCTTGTCTTTAACTAAAGATTAATGTTGCTAACAGACATGTTTATGCTGAATTACAGCGGTGTAAGTTCATTGTAGTACACAATAAATTACTATGTAAAGGAAGATGTTATGGTGAGCATCTCTGCTCAAAACATGGAGAAAAAGTAATAAAATAAAAATGATTTACTTTGTCAGCATCTATTAAAATATCTGACTAGTACTGACATTGAACACCTGTAGCAGTCCACATACAACAAACATTTTCATAGACTGTAAAAGTATATCTAAGGAGGCATGACAGATAACTACATTACGCAATTCACAATAGTGCTTATTTACCAAAAGAGCTCCCAGTAATGACGAGACAGTAACAGTTAGCATTAGCTACCTAGCTACATGTTAGTAACTGTGTCCCAGCACACATCAACAAACTGAAAATGTAATGTCAAAATACACAAAATTAGTTACTAACCATTCAGAAACGTCCTGCTGCAGTTGTAGAGTCTGAACTTCTTCAGCAGCCTCTCCCTCTGGCTCAGATTCTGGATCAAATTCATATGGTTGAACCAAAGCGCTTCTGACGCCATATCGCCGGTCACGGTCACGGTAAACATTACAGCATGGTGCCAGAAGCCAAAGCCGCATCCCCTTCCGGAGAGGGGCGTGGCCAGGCACAGCTTATTTGCATTTAGAGTTACAGACAAAGAAACAGCCTGTTCTGAACAAGGCTGAAACACAGGGGTTTACAGGCATGCTGAAATACAAGATTGGAGTGGATTTCTAGCAAGAAACTTCAAAGACATGTTTTGGGGACGTCTGAGACTTATTTAAACTTGTTGAAACAGAGTATAATACGTGCCCTTTAAAACCAGCCATTAGGACTTCTGGAACTTTGTGATGTCACAACAAAGGACCCAACATCCAATGTTGCAGGATTTGGTTTCTCTGAGTGTTTAACCTGAAATCTGCTATTTTTTTAAGAATCACTAGAGCCAGTCAGAAGAGAGGCACAGAGATGTTAAACTACACTGAGATGCTTTTTGGTTCTTAAAACCACAAATACATTTTCTTATGGATCAACAATTCAAATAAAAAACACAGGAGAAGAAGAACATATATATCATAAAGCTTCAAGGAGTTACAAGCCAAAACGGATGGGAGCAGTTTCGAGAAATCTTGTAATCCGTAATGTCATATATCAGGCAGTTTCTGTTGTTCACCTGTAACCTTTTAACCTTACCTTTTCACCTCATTTTAAGCATGTCCTTCTTTCTATAGTCACTTATTTGTATAGGGAACCACAAGGTTTTCCAAGCAAGCACTGGTCAAAAGGCAGCACCGACACACGCAATCCATCACAGGCCAACACACACACACACACACACACACACACACACACACACACACACACACACAAACATATCAGCTAGTAAAAGCCTTACATAGCTGTTAAAGTGCAGTTTTATGTGTGGATGCTGCTTCAGAAGCTTTTCCAATCAGGAAACAAACATATTCTTATTCATCAGTCTGACTTCTCACAAAAAGGCTGCACTCAGTTTTTAGTAAATGTGAGAAACACTAAAAAATAAAGAATTTCAAGGTTACTGAAACTTGTCATAAAATATCTTCAACTAGTAGCTTTAATTCAAAATACAATATATCTGGATACATGTGTAGCTGAAAACACAACAATATTAATTTGGTACAAACAATATTTTTACTACCAAGCGTAATGCATGTGAAAATTTCCTAGAATACCAGCCTATGTAAACTCAGTGTGAACTCATAATCCCTGGCATCAAGGCACATGAAACACCCATGAACTGACTGTGAAACAGGTGAGAACATACCTTGCAAAACCTAGAGGCACTTTCAACCTTTGGAACATGTCTCTGTTTTTGTGGAAAAGCTTGGATGCCTGATTGTCGCTGTTAACAGTGGCTCTGCATATTCCCTGTCATGATGCACTGCAGCGAGCACATGTGAAGAGTGCCAATTGATGAAGAGATGATAAGCTTATGGCGAAAGGATAATACACACAAATCCATATGGCACAACAATGTGCTAAATATAGGGCTTTATAAGAGGGCTACTCAATTACTGCAAACACTAAGCATAGATTATTACACAATTCTGCATACTGTAGACACACATTATAGTGTACTATTACTACTATATTATTTCATGTTTTACGCTATATTCTTACTTGCTCTGTATTTTTATAAGCTCCATTTAATCCATGACATGAAAGCTGCATTAATTGTTCTGTTTGCTTATTTCTTGGTTGCGGTTGTTTAATTTCATTTAGGGACTGGACATCAACCTTTAAACTCAACATTGAAATCCCCTTTCAGAGTTATAATGGTGAGAGTGTTAGCCACTGCTTTTATACATGCAGTAGGCAACATTAACATTCATGTTTCTGGAGACTTTTCTTCTGTAAACTAGAATCACCTCCTGGTGGTTGTCTGCTTCCTCCACTCAGACTAGTTTCAGGTTACATCCCTGTTTATCCAGAGTCATAGAAAATATGAACTTGGACATTTGTGTCAAATTTGAAGAAGTTCTCTCAAGGTGTTACAAAGATATCATGACGGATGGACAGACAACAATACGAAAAGAAGAAAGAATAAAGAAAAAGCCCATAGATTGTCTGTGCAGCAGGTTATTATGACTCATAGTTACGTTTTGTTGCTACGTTTGTGGTCGTAGTAATTATGACAGGATCAAAGGGAAAAGTGTGTAGACGTAGTATAAAAAGAGACACATCAGGAGGAAGTGGTGGTGGATGGATGGATGGATCACCAAAACACAGGAATGTGACAAAGGAGAGAGGTGTTCGATTCCCATGTGAAACAGCAAGGCTACTGAAGCCATTTTAAGTTTCCACCTACATGCAAGTGATTTATGATGAGCCAGGCCAAGGTTTGATATGTTTACCCAGTTGTTGAGATTAGAAGAAGCTGGAGCCTGTCCAGCCTCTTACCTAACCTAGTCTTGTACTGAATCCAGAGACAGGCTTTGAGAAAATAGATGTAAGCTTGGCTAACACTTGACTGCTGTGGTAGCCAACTTGTTGTCACTGCTGTCATCTCATTTGGTGATGCATACAGTATGTAAAAATGTCCTTAGATGTTCCCCAACATGGAAATTATTTGTGAAAATTGGATGGAAACCTGAAATATGGAATGAAAGTCTGAGAATCATCATATCCTTTCATTCAGTTTTCATCATATTGGTGATGTAACACTTACACACCATGTCAATCCTTCAGTGAAATAAGAACACAGGACAGAATGAATGATCTAAAACAGTGAAGTCCCACAGCAGCTCATTGATACATAAACCCTGACATCGTGCTGTAGATCACCCTGCAGCTATTGGAGCTCATTCTCTCCCTCTAGTTTTGACTGGGCTTCTGAAAGCTGGTGCTAAAACCAGTGTTGTTGTTTTTTCCAAACTTCAGAAAATGGCGTTGGCTGTACCCTCTGATGCGACCCATAGTGTTTCCTGTATATACAACACATACGCTGTTAAAAATCACTGTCACAGAATCAATAACTATCCCCTTTTATGATGTGACAGTACTATAATAAAGGTTTGGTTAGGTTTAGGAACAAAAGCAAACTGGTTAGTTTAAGGGGAAGATCATGGTTTGGATTAAAATATGTACTTTGTTGAGGTTAGAGGACTTTCATCATCATGGTTACAATAATAATCTCCTTGTGTTAAAGTCCATCATTAGGGTTTTACAGTGGTAAGATATCAAAAAAATAACGAATACAGTATTTTCTCTGGAGTACTAGAGGATACACGTTCATTGATCCAGTGTTTCCAGGCTGGGGATTTTTCAGATGTCCAGTTCTTATGTACTGCAGTGTTTGCAAGTAGGATAATAATAATAATAATAATAATAATAATAATGACTTAGATTTTTATAGCGCCTTCCAGAGTAAGAAAACAAAAAGTAAATAAATAAAACATATAAATGAAATAAAGACGAAACAGAAAAAGGATGGCAATGATTGGAGGAGATGAGTGAGCTAGAGGCCATAGGCCTTGGTGAACAAGGTTTTCAACAGGTTTTCACCGAAAGATCGCAGGCTGGTGTGGGGGGTGGACCTGTGTCCGAGGACCGTAGGTTCCAGGATGGGGTATAGGGAGTTCAGACAAGTACTGGGGGGTGAGATCATGGAGGGATTTGTAGGTGAGGGAGAAGATTTTGTACTGGACGCGGGATTTGACCGTAAGCGAGTGAAGTTGGATGAGGGAGGGGATAATGTGCTGTGAGGGCTTGGTGCGGGTGAGAACCATGGCAGCTGAGTTCTGGACATACTGGAGCCTATCCAGGGCTTTGCTGGGAACCCCGAACAGGACTCTGTTGCATTAATCGAGATGGCTGGTGACCAAGGCGTGGATGAGGGTCTCGGCTACAGAGTCAGAGAGTGATGGACAGGAGTCGAGAGATGTTTTTGAGGTGGAAGAAAGCAGATTCGGTGATGGACTTGATATGTGCCTGGAATGGTACAGTGGAGTCTAGGATGACACCCAGGTTGCGGACTTCCAGGGATGGGGAAATGGAGCAGCCTTTGATCTCCAGAAGTAGAACTCCAACCTTCCAGAGCAGGGCCTTGGGAGCCACAGCTATGAGCTCTGATTTATTGCTGTTGAGTCTGAGTAGGTTAGATAACATCTAGATTTTGATTTCATGCAGGCAGTTAACAGGTGACTGCGGGGGAGCTGGGTGGAAGGTTAAGTGCTGAGATAAAGCTTTGTGTCATCAGCATATGAATGGAAGCTTAGACCCTAGTGGTGGATGATCTGACCATGGGGGGGTATGTAGATGGGGAAGAGGAGGGGTCCAAGCACAGAGCCTTGAGGCCCACCATGGTTGACTGGGGCAGGGGTGGAGCTGGAGCCTCCAATGGTGACACACTCTTTTCGGTTAGTGAGGTAAAACTGAAACCAGGAGAGTGCTGAACCGGTGAGGCCAAGGTAGTCGGATAGGCGGGTGAGGAAGATGGTGTGTTAAAGGCTCCTGAGAGGTCTAGCAGGGTGAGGATGCTGGCCAGAGTAAGCAACAATGAGAGGGTCATTAGTAATTTTGATGAGAGCAGTCTCGGTGCTGCGGTGTGCTGGTTGGAGATCGGTCAGTAGCTCTTGAGGTCATTGGGGTCCAGACCTGGCTTCTTGAGGATGGGAGTGACTGAGGCCATTTTGAAGCTGGAGGGTACCAAACCAGATTCCAAGGAGGAGGTGATGATGTCTACCATTGAGGGGCACAGAGCAGGTATACATGCCTTAACCAAAGATGTGGGCATGGGGTCCAGAGAGCTGGTGAAAGCTTTGGCCTTAGAGACCAACTTGGTGACCTGAGGAGTATCCACAAGGGAGAAGGAGGAGAAGGAGCACTGGGGCAGACGAACAGCGTGGGGAGCAATGCCCTGAAGCTGACGTGTGTGTGGAGGGAGGGGGGCAGGTGCAAGAAGCGGCAGATGGATGGAGTCAACTTTTTCCTGGAAGAATTCCAGGAACTTATTGCAGAGGTCAGGTGCACCTGAAGGTTGTGGGGTTGGCTCTAGGGGGTGAAGTAGCCAGTTTATGGTGGAGAACAGCAATCTGGGGTGGTTTTGCTGGTTTCCAGTCGGGGTGGAGTAGTAGTGTGTTTAGGCCTGGGAGAGAGCTGCTTTATAGGACCTCACGTGGTCTTTATAGGCCTTAAGGTACACAGTGAGGCTAGATATCTTATAGAGCCTCCCCAGTTTGTGGTGGTCTTCACAGTATGGAGTTCAGTAGTGAACCAGGGGGTAAGGTGTTTATAAGAGACAGTCCAGGTTTTGAGGGGGGCAAGGGAGCCGAGGCTGCTGGATATGGCAGCATTGTAGTGAGCAACTATCCCATCTACCAAGGTGTTAGTAGGATATGAGGCCAAATGAGTGACTATCAGGTTGGTCAGGGCTGGTGCATTCAATGTCTTGATGTTCCTCTACATGATGGTACATTTTGTGTGCAGCCTAGGCAGGGGGACAGGAACAGTGAAAAGGACAGCATGGTGGTCAGAAACAGCTAGGTTCAGGCACTCCAGAGTGTGCCGGTGGAACACTCAAGATCCAGCATGTGACCTTTGACGTTGGTGGGACCTTTGACATGCTGTGTGACGTTAAAACAGTCCAGCAGTGACAAGAATTCAGTGGCAAATGAGCAGCTAGTGTCTACATGGATATTTAAGTCACCGAGCAGGAGTGTAGATGGAGACATGGAGCAGACAGACGCAAAAGAAAGCTCAGACATGAAGGTAGTGGAGGCTTTAGGGGGCAGTACATGAGGACAATGTGGAGCTGTGTGGACCCAGCCAGAGGGAAAGCCACACACTCAAAAGAGGTGACATTGGTTACTGGGAGTTCTCTAACTCTTGCCGTGTCTTAGTTACAGACATAGAATACATTAGAGACACAGAAGGTCAATTTCCTGTCAGTGATGATGTCATGGATGAGTAGTGCTTTATTGTGAGCGGGCATTCAGCAACATGAATGTTGCACTGTTGTTTACAGATGCTGGGGCAGGCGGTGTGGAGGCAACGATACTGTCAACACAAACCAGTGGCCTCAGATTGTTCAGGGTGCTCCCATGTGGTTTGTTGTGATAACATTGTTGCAACATTTTGGAGCACCTGTCAAACAGCACGGAGGGAATTGCATGATCCGAGTGAACAATCCAAGACTAGGAGTCCAAGGGGTTTAATGTCAGCGATGCAGTTTGGAGTGAAGTGGTGGAAGAAGTTGAGGAGTTGCGGTGTTGAGTATTTTAGGAACACCATGTTTGCAACAGAGGAGCGCCAGCTAGCTGCTGGAGCCACAAGCTGTGGTGGAGGCACCCAGCCTTGGACCGAAGCAGCAGCGAGCAGTGTAACCAGAACAGAGAGACAGGACCAGGAGAAAAGTTGTGGATACTCCTAGTGTCGTGGCATGGAGATGTCCAAACAGGAGAACTGGAGTGACAGTGTAAAATCCACAATTGGATGGTAGAGCCGAAGAATCACTTGCTAGCAGGACTAGGCTAGCGGCTGTTCGGTGGGGCAAACAGCTGACTGGCGGAGAAGGTGAGTACACAGAGCCAGATGTGTACAATCTAAAAACTGTCCCACCAGACTGGGAAAGTGTAGAGACAAGATGACTAGTTCCTACATGCAGTGAAAATAGGAATGGATTAGCACAGAAAACAAGGTTTTGCCACAGAATGAGAAGCGGTGACATACATGACAGCGTCCTCTCACAGAAGGGGAAGGGGATATAATACTTGTCACAATGAGTCATATTATGTGAGCTGACATCACCCACTATCCAAATTTTAAGATCAAAGTCAATTAGAGATTTTGAGATTTCAGAAATTTTTGCTACAACAAATTTCCAAAAAGACCGGACAGCTCCAGAGCATGTGAAGGAGAGTCCTGGTCAACATTCTGTATCTCTGACACATGGCAGACACCCCACCATTACGCTTGTTTAGGATTATATGTTGTGTTTAACATGTTATAATGAATCGATACAATAAGGCTATTGTATATGGTATATTAGGGAATGATCCAAACCACTGTCTTCTAATCCAATGTATTATTTACAGGTACTTGAAAAGATTATGGTTTAGTTAAACAAATAATCCAGAGAAAGCTAGCAAATGTCATTAATATATAGGTCACCAATCGTTTTGTTGTTTCTTGATCCAGCTTTGTGGAATACTGTCAGCAATAGGACGTGGGCTATTAAGATCGTCATTGATTAAACAAGAATGGCACTCAGTACAGCACATATCTCCGCCAAGGCCAAGCAATCCTACACATCTGTACAACCGAACTGTACAACCTCATAGATCTCAACACCATGAATATGTTTGATTTTTTTAACTTCATCCAAACCTTGTTAGACGATAATTTTGAAAAATGACTCTTGCAATCTTAATGAAAGTAATAAAAAAAATCCTGCAATGGCACATACCTGCGCCAAGGCCTAACAATCCTACACATGCCTGATCCAGAGAATAATAATACCAGTTAATAATTGTACAAAGTCATAGAAAATCTGCCTAATCCTTCTGACAAACCAACCAACCAACCAACAAACGGGGCGGCTGTGGCTCAGGGCAGATCGGTAGAGTGGGTTGTCCACTAATTAGAAGGTTGTTGGTTCGATCCCCAACTCCTCCAGTCAGCGTGTAGGAATGTCTTTGGGCAAGAACCCCAGATTGCCCCTGATGGCTGTTCCATCAGTGTGTGATTGTGATGTATGAATGGGTGAATGTGGCAAGTATTGTAAAGCGCTTTGAGTGGTTAGTAAGACTAGGAAAGCACTATACAAGTGCAAGTCCATTAAAAAACAGACAGGTGAAAACACAACCCTCTTGGTGGAGGTAACAAAGCTTTCAAATGGGTTTTCTGCAGCTGTGATCAGGGGAAAACTTCTACCCCACGTGATCTAAACATGAACTTTGTGCTCTATCAGTTGAACAAAAACACATTCATGTTCACTGTCTAGAAAGAATTGCAGCTGTATCCAGGGCAGTTAGTTGTTCTTTCATCATGCTGACAGACTCTCAGATGGATGTGACCTGCTCGCTCAGGACCTTAAGGCTTACATTCATTAGCATTTTCCTACATCTGCTATTCATGTTTAAATAGTCTGGTTTGTTTGTGTGGTTTTCCAATGGCAATCCAACATTTGGGGTAAGCCATGTAAATTCATTCAATGAGCATTTGATTTGGGTGACTTGTGTTTACTTTGATCAGCCGCTGGATTACATAATATATGAAATCCTGCATTTTTTTAAACTCTAATACCTCAAGAAGCTTAGCAGTTCTTCAAAGCATCTTGCAAAGATGCTTTGAAGAAGTGAAGGGTGCTTCAGACCTGAACCAAAAAGGCTGCATAGTGTTGCCGTATATTCACTGACTTCACTGTGGAGGTCAAGCATTTAGTTTTTTGGTGGTGTGCTTCAGGCTGCCTTTTTATTTTGAGGCTGATGCACACAATAAGTGATTCAATTAAAATCCGATGAAAAGTAAAGATTTAAAGCTGCATTATTTGATTTTTTTGGCCACTTGGGTGCTGAAGAGAAACATTATCATTCAGTTAAAATGGTGCTTATTTCCACTTGATAAATGTTAAGTCCAATATTCATTCTCCTTTTTAGCTCTGTTTTGGTCTCCACCAAACACTGAGAAAAAATTCAGGCCCTTTAGTTGTTAAATGTTTCTCTGTGTTCACCAGCTTGTCTCTAATTCAGTCGGCCTGTTGTTTGGTCCTGAGCGTGAAGTGGACAGTTTCTTACTGAAAACAGCTGTCTGCTGCTGCTGGAAACAAGGTTGATGACAGCGGTGTTTGTGGGATAGAAAGTCAAAACAATAAGCTAAAAGAAGATAAGAAAGTGTGTAGAGCTGAAGGGAATGTAGAGTTGATGACAAATCTCTGCAAGGACAGTGATGAAGAGGATAATCACACACTTTTTAAGGCTAAAATGATTCATTGAAACCTTTAACAGAAATGTTAGTGTTGTGTGCAGCCGCCATACTGTACCAAAAACCAACTCAGACGCCTAATGAGCAATGTCAAAATCATCTAAAACTTAAGAGAACTGGGGACGGTTGTCATTTTAACGTGGCGTCTGTAGCCTTTCAAGACATGAAACACATAAGAAACACACAGTGCTGCTTTCATGAAGCTGTTGAAGTGACTTTTGTGATTCAGACATAGTGCTTTTTAGCTAATTGTCCCTTACAGATTTATTCCCATTAGATGGGACATTTATAGAGCCTAATGCTTTTTGTATATTTGTTAGAATAGAAGGCACGTCATCTGTTTCAACAGCCAATCGGCTCGTAGCAAAGTCTAGTCAGTTACATAATGGCAGAGTTTTGGATGGAGATTTTTGATTGAGGTGTGTCTGTATGACAAAAGCCTTAGAATTTACTCAAACAAGATAAACAAACTGCCCTTTGTCACGAGCATGAGCACGAGAACGAGCATGAGCCTGAAATGTTGATGATAATGTCTTCACAGCCAAATTGTGATTGAAACAGCTTCTTTCCTTTAGATGATTCTTTGATAAGCAAAGCGACACCTTGCACAAAGTTCAGTCCTTCTGCTGACATACGAGTTGCAGAGGATGATGGTTAACAGTTGTACATACAATGAGTGTCGGGCCTGAACACCAGACAAACGGTAGGGCCATAGAAGGAAATCAACCAGCAGCAGGGTTGAAGGTCCATGTGATGTAAATTTCATCATCAGAGGTCTGATGTGAGGCTATGTGTCGACATCCCATTCTCTTGTGCTGTCGCACGCCAAAGAAACCTCGGATCCACTATTAACCACTTAGTGAAATTAAAATTATATTAGACCATAATGACCTCCTCATGGTTGTCTCCCTCCTCCACTCAGAGTAGTTTCAGGTCACATCCCCGTTTATCCAGAATCACAGAAAATATGAACCATTTGTGTGAAATGTTGTCACAATTGCTGTGTAAAGTCTTGAGTAATGGCTAAAAAGTGTTTTCTGAGGTCACCGTGACCTTGACCTTTGACCACCAAAGTCTAATCAGTTCATCCTTGAGTCCAAGTGAAGGTTTGTACCAAATGTGAAGGGATTCCCTTGAGGAGTCCTCGAGATATTGCACTCATAAGGTCAAAATCATGTTTTGTGAGGTCACTGTGACCTTGATCTTTGACTTTTAGTCACCAAAATCTAGTCAGTTTTTCCTTGAGTCCAGCTGAACGTTTGTACCAGATTGTAAAATAATCCCTCAAGGCGTTACGGCGATATTGCGTTCACAAGGCCAAAACCACATTTTGTGGGGTCGATGTGACCTAGACCTTTGACCTATGACCCCCAAAATTTAATCAGTTCATCCTTGAGTCCTAGTGAATGTTTGTGCCAAACAAAATGCTTCTTGCTCTAACTGTCGCTAGACATAAAATGAACATAAGAATTTATATCAACGTTTTTTTTTGTTTTTTTTTTATTGAATTGTGGACATGCAAGTTCCTGCTGCACCCCCACTCCCTCCCTCCCTCCCCACAGCCTTGTACAGAACAATACTACCTGAAAACATGTTGACCATAAATGTAAGCTTAATGATTAACACAACGTAATGATGACGAATGATGATGTTTTCTGCATTAAAGCAATGATTAAATCTGGCATGTCTAAGTGTCTTTGAACAAATCAGCTCAGAGCAATAAACACTGAAATAATTTATGACAAATGCCTTGATAATATCCCTTTACCACAGATGTGTGTGTACTCTAAATACTCTAAATACAATGGCATATGCACAACTCTGAGCATTGGCAGCACTGACATTCCCCCCAAGCACGCACAATTTCTCATCACACACACACACACAGACACACACACACACACACACACAGATTTATTCTCTTCTTTTTGGCAGCCATGGCAACGACCATTTGCCTCAGAACTTTAATCACTAAATCTGCACAGTGGGTCGTTATCAGATTATGGGATTATCCAATCCACACGGAGAAATCAAACAGGCCCGGACTCAATCACAGAGAGACACACGCACACACACATGCTCCCTCTCTCTCTCTCCGTCTCTTGCTCCCTCCCACTCGCACACGCCCACACACACAGACACACACGTATCTGTGTGATGGAGAGCAATACAAAGAGAAGACACAAACTAAAGAGTCGGGTGATCACATTCAAGGGTTTCCAGTTACAAGGCTGCCCTCTATAGATGGGAAGACATCTCATCATTCTCATAGTGATGGTACAGAGCCTTACTTGGTCTGTTAGGCCATATTGTAAACTTCTGGCAGCTGCTGTTTCTGTCTAATTCAGTTTCTTCACAGTCTTTTCAATCTCCTGATGATGATGATGATGATGATGATGAGCCAAAAGATGAAATTTCTCCTTATTTGTGAAACGTCTGCTAAAGTAGAACTTCACATGATGCTCCATGTTCCTCATTTTAAAGCTTCATTTATTCTCATTATATTATGACTTTATTCTTGTAAAATTTTTCTTGCAGTTTGCTGCTAAAATAGCTATTCTGTGATCTGGAGAAAAAAATAATAATCAAACCTGTGTAAAAAACTGGATACAAACATATCAAAGGCTGCTCCCTTCTATAAAATATTCATTTAAAAAAGTACTATGGAGTCTCTTTTAGCTTTTGCATATTTCATATTTCAAATATTAAAATGCACCACTGCTGTGTGGCTACACAGCTGATTAAAGGAGGTTGACCTGGGACTACCAGACTTTACCAGTGCTCTCCCTGCCTGTGTTCATTCGCTCAGCAGATTTCTTTTTTGGTGAATTGTGAACATGTCAGGAAGGATGAGAACATGTATTAACATTAACAGTTTTGATTTTCATATTCTCTAGACCTTTCTAGTATGAATTTAAGTCTTCTACTAAAAGGATTATTCCATATGTTATCTGTGTGATATCAGAGGACAACAGAGATGTTGCACTGACTGAAGAAAAAGAAAACCAACCACACCGTGGTTCCTTTGTAGTTGAAAGCTTTGCGTCTAATAATGGAAGGGATTATATAATATTTAAATATTCGCGCTCTAAGAACTAAAAGACGTAGTTTCTCTCCAAAGGACGTTTAAAAGAATGAAGAAGTAATAATGACAAACATTAAACAGCCAGCTGGACAGATACAGGATGAGAAGGTAACATGCATTAGAGATTCTCTCTGCTCCATTTCATTTCCTGTGAGAACCTGCACGTTTTTTAAACTAACACATAAGCCGATCAGAGGGACAAGTGATGTGATAAACAGGGAAGCTACACTGAAGAGTTGCATTGAGATTTAATGCTGAGACAACCTTTTCAGATAAGCACACACAGATTGACTCTGTAGTTGTAGAAGTATGTTTGCACAAGGTGGACACAAACAAGAGTCAATCAAGTCCTCTCACACAGTTCAGTGTGGTCTACCTGTAATCCAGTGCAATGTTCAGATATAGTTTTAAATGACTCATCTGCTGTTGAACGACACTCATGGTTAATCAGAATATTTGAGAAAAGTTGGTCACATTTTTTAAACTTGTCTTAAAATGTTCAACATTTCTTTTTTTCTAAGTAAGTATGAAGGTACTGTGATCTTCTTGATCAGTAGCAGCCAGAGCTGGACTGGTGGGCCGACTCACCCTGGGGCCAATATGATGATACACACATACACAAACACAAACAAATGCCCATGTAACTGGGGCAGTGGCCCATTGATTCATTTTTTCTTATGACACCAGACTGGCCCATTCACATCTCCTACTGTGCTGGCCCCACCCCTCCCTCTCTGTCCTCTCTGTGTCCCGTGTCAAACGCCGCTCAGAGCGACACACCTGTGGACGAAGGAGCGAGACGCTCAAAATGGACGGACAGCAACATCAAAAACAGAAGAAGGGAGGTGCGGAGAAGCATGAAAAATCAAGAATTTACATGCAGGGGCCGCCGAGTGTGCCAAAATCCCACGTATGTTTGCCTCAGGGGCCACAACAGCCTGAACTTCTACGGCGTCTCTCATCAGAGCAGAGAGAGGAGCAGGAGGAGATGCAGGAGTGTGAGGGGGGAGGCGAGGAGCACAGTGAGCAGGAGGAGATGCAGGAGTGTAAGGGAGGAGGCGAGGAGCACAGTGAGCAGGAGGAGATGCAGGAGTGTGAGGGGGGAGGCGAGGAGCACAGTGAGCAGGAGGAGATGCAGGAGTGTGAGGGGGGAGGCGAGGAGCACAGTGAGCAGGAGGAGATGCAGGAGTGTGAGGGGGGAGGCGAGGAGCACAGTGAGCAGGAGGAGATGCAGGAGTGTAAGGGGGGAGGCGAGGAGCACAGTGAGCAGGAGGAGATGCAGGAGTGTGAGGGGGGAGGCGAGGAGCACAGTGAGCAGGAGGAGATGCAGGAGTGTAAGGGGGGAGGCGAGGAGCACAGTGAGCAGGAGGAGATGCAGGAGTGTGAGGGGGGAGGCGAGGAGCACAGTGAGCAGGAGGAGATGCAGGAGTGTAAGGGGGGAGGCGAGGAGCACAGTGAGCAGGAGGAGATGCAGGAGTGTAAGGGGGGAGGCGAGGAGCACAGTGAGCAGGAGGAGAGTGTAGTGGAAGCAGGGAGTAACGTCGGGCTGTGTGTGCTGAGATGTTGACCATGATGCTGAGTAATGTTAATTCTATTAAAGTGGATGATAATAATAAGATAATAGTATCATAAAGAGATCATCATCAGCTAACGTTACTGCTGATGCTCACTCAGGCAATCAATGCCAAATAGTGTAGCATAAGCTATTGTATGCCTTATAATTAACTGACCTAGTACAGGGAAAATAGTTGTTATTTTCAACAACAGTAAACTAAGTTGTACTATGTTTACTTTCAGGAAGGTGGTAACTATTATTATATAAATTACTGTTATTACTATCAGTGGGATTACGAAGGCCCTACATGTAGTCTACTAAAATCTTTTCCTCACCTACAGTGTGTTCAATCTGTTGCTGTGCTGTGGTGTGCATCACTTGCACAGGTCTATGACTCTTCTGAACATTAATATTACATGAAGAGTTATCATCTATTGACAGTGTAAGCCCCTTGTATGTAATAGTAAACATAAATATTTAGATACCTGACATCTGTATGAATTGAACAGTTAGTGTGCAGTGAAGTAGGATGGAACAGCTCTATGCATGTATAACTGCATGAATGAACAACTATTTGGTCATTACCATTATACTGTTTAATTTGTACAGGGTTTTGCACATCAAATAATTTGACATGATTGATACTTCTAGCAGAGCTTTTTCTTTGCCAGTTCCTGGTACTTCTACTTGAGTATGCATGTTGTGTACTCCACAGCCACATGATTGCCAGGGAGTCAGTCAACAGCAAGTGAGTAAACTGGTACACTTGTCCATGGCACAAAAAATAACACAGCTGTAGTACAGTACGCATATTTAAGGGGACTGCAAAGGAGGTGTGGTGGGTGGTGTTCAGCCGAATGAGAGGGGGCTGGTCTGGGCCAAAATTGCCAGGGCCCGCCCTGCTAGCAGCACTATGAAACAATGAATTTGCTTGTTCTGTGGATGAGGATGCACAAAGAACGTGGGGGATGCATCATTCAAAATAGTGTCACACTCTTCCACTGATATACACACAGTGACAATGCACCAAGAAACACAGCAATGGAGAATGGGACGGACAGACAACCTGCACTATGTCTGCAGCTCTGACTGATACCGGTGCGGAGGAATGAAAAAAATGGCTCTGCAGACCTCAAGGATAAAGGAAAAAGAAAAAACTTAATATCAGTTGAAGTGTTTGCTTTATTTGGAATATTTTCACCACTTTTTCTGCCGTCAAACAGGCCTTTACGTTGGAACTACATATTCTCAAATGTTGAACTACTGTATTACTGTGCACCTGTGGACCTAAGCCGCACACTGTATTAAGCCACAGATCAACTGGTGAGGCAATATCCACACTACTACGTTTTTTTTTAAAAACACATCTCTTTTGCTACATTTTCGCATCTTCCCCACACTACTGTGTAGTTTTCTAGCACTGAAAACTGAGACTTTTGGAAACGCTGCTGGACCGGTTTTATTTTGAAAATTCTGGGGTTGCATTTTATTTTGAAAATTCTGGGGTTGTGTTGTCATAAACCATGACATAAAAACCCCCAGTCTCTCCTGATTGGCTCTCATCAGCCTGGACTACCAGTGGTGAATACAACATCATAATGAATTACAGTGTTACTGACCTTGTTGTCTTTGCTAGCAGCTGTTGTTCACTTACATTTTCTCTTTTAATGCTGCAACTGTCTTTGCTGTTCCTCGTTCAGAGGATTTACTGTAACAAATAAACGGCAGAGGAAACAATCTGCTTCCTGTTTACACCGGCTCGCACATGCCCAGTGTACGTGAACAGCCATGTATGTATGTGTTTTCTGGATGGAGATTATTTCTGATACTGAGCTAAAACACTCGTCTGAACGGAGATCGTTTTCAGTAGTATGTAGTAGGTATGTGGACGTAGCCTGAGTAAGGAAGAGCTTGTGCCTACGTTGAGAGAGATTTTTTTTCTTGAATAAGGGTAACACTGATGAAGAAAAATCTCGACATCACTTAATTAGCCTTCAGCTGCATGAAAGGCATTGAGCTTGTTTCAGCTAATTACAGCCGTTAGGACACACAGCAGCAGCCCGCTTATCTGCTCCTGTAAAGAAGAAACAGAATAGTGTCTTTCCCCTTTGACACGTCTAAACAGACACAACAGACCAGTCAGCTAAGTAAAGAAACATCAATCGTTTGAGATGGAGAATTCAGCAACTAGAAAACTTCCCTGGAGGCAAAACCAGTCAGCATTCTCCTCCAGGATCCAAGTCCTCTGTAGAGAGAAAATCAAACCCAATGAAGTCATTACCACAGAATCGATCATCACCACAGGGAATGGGAACAAGAGTAGTTGACAGTGGGTGAATTGAAATCCCATTACTGATCATCGATTTTACCTGACACGGAAGAATGGAGCTGATTCTCTAAGTGTCTATTACATTTAAGAGACAACTACAGAAGGAGAATGCAGGTGTTCAGAGCTGAGGAACATAGTCAAACATTTCCATTCAGTGTGGATCTAAAAACACGCCTGAGCATAAAAGGCATTTTAAATTCAGTTAGTGAGGAAGTATTGGAGGTGGCCTCACAACTCCATATTATTCCAGTATGTAGTGGAGACTAGAGTTGGGTTGATACCAGTGCTGATACCGATACCTTGACTTCATTACAGACTCTCAGAGATACCAATTTCATCAAATCCATTTTAACAAAAAGAAAAATTACAAAACACGCAACATTACAAATTTTCACTCAGCGTTTATGTAAATAAACAGCCAATAAACAGCATTATTAGATCATTGTCCAAGCCTGCTGCATGCTGCTTGCTTCACTGACATGGATGTGATTTATTCATGATAAGGCAAAGTTTGATAACCAGCCCCAAGTGAAGACACTGATGTTTGGCCTTTTCCATTAAAAATGATAGTGAAAAACCACATTTATCACAACCAGTCTGGATGAGATGGACAAAGCTGTAAAGGTTGTTGTATATTGACTTACAGAAATAATAACACACAACATATTTCTTTGATCGTCGAGAAAAATGACTGTGTGGACTGATAATTACATCAGTGTGATTATCAGCTCACAACGCCATGTCAGAGCAAAAACCAAACCGTGATGTCCAACGGACTCTGGACTTTGAAACGACGGTGGCCCTGAGAGCTCACCACACTGCAACTTCAGAAAACACATGCAAACAGACAAAACATAAACACATTCAGAAAACGTCTTCATCAATTTGACAAGACGTGCTGCAAATACTCACAACACAGCTGTTTCCAGGGGGACACCAGGGAGGAAGGGGGGAGAGAGAGAGAGAGGGAGAAAGGGGATAATATGCAACAAAGGGCCACGAGTTGGACTTGAACCCAGGTCACTTCTTAAGTTGCAGTGCCTTGAGCTCAGGTATTGTATTGAAGCATATCTCTAGGAAAATGAAAAAACTGGCAAAGCATTGAATGTTCCCTGGGACTTTATTGCTGTGAAAGACCAGAAAGAGAAACCCAAAGGACCTTCCCATGAACTGACTGTCCAATCACTGAGCTGAACTGGCCTTTGTCTGGAAGGTGATCAACATCTTCTGCAGAGCACCTTACACATCATTCCCAGAACCATCAATCACACAAGCTGAGACGGTCCACCTGTACAAAACAAGCCTATCGGTCGTCTTTTTTATTAGGAGAAGGTTGGGGTGGATGGATGGGTCAATAAAACATAGGAGACTGGTGTTTGGTTCCCATGTGAAGGTACCAAACCCAAACTTAAAAACAACAACAAAGATTGTCTGATCTTAAGGAAGTACTTCTTTTAACCCAAACCACAATCTTTCCTTAACCTAACCAAGAAGTTTTTGTGCCTAAACCTGACTTCATGTGTTTATTATTGTAACAATGACATCCAAGGTCTGTTACACCTGTCACCATAGGGGCACTATTTCAAGAGACACTCCAATGGGTCATATCAGAGGGTTGGAACAAACAACCTCTATGGTTGTTCAAGTTGGAGGATGTGAATGTTCAAACACCCCCAATACTGCTGACATCCTCTGTTGCCTTCATGAGTTGATACTCATCGACCATCATACAGTTTGACCTGATGTTGTGCTTTCCCATAGCTGTACTGTGATTCATCTACTCACAGTTCCAATCTGTAACTTATGGACCAATCAGATTGCTGTAACAGATCCTCTGGTACCGCAGTATCAGCAGCATATTCCCACTGCTCCCTTTATGGTAAAATGCTGTTAAATGAGCATTTACCCTGGCTCCATAAAGTATGCAAACACCTTAACTTTACTGTGCTGTAGATTTCATTTTATATGGATACAAGTGTCATTTGTGCCCTCCAAGCTGCACTCAATAATCATCTCAATAATTTGCAAATTTATTAAAAACTGAATCTGAACATCAAAAACTGAAATCTCTCATTTACACACGTGTTCAGACTCAGCTGTTTCCTGTTTACTTTAATCATCCTTGAAATATGTCTAGAACTCAATTAGAGTCCACCTGTGGCAAACTGAATTGATTGGACCTAGTGTGGAAAGGCACACACCTGTGTTAACAAGGTCCCACAGTTCACACTGCATGTCAATAAAAAATTTAGCATTGATCATGGCAGCGTTATAAAACCATTTCTTAAGCTTTTAATGTTCCCAGGAGAACGGTGGCCTCAATAACTGTGAAATGTAAGAAGTCTGGAACCACCAGGACTCTTCCTGAGTAACCACACAAGAAGAACTTTGGTCAAGAACTCTAAGCACTATATCTGCTGATAGGGATGAGAAGTGATAAGATTTTTTTAATACCAATGCCATTATCGATTCTGTTTATCAATCCGATTCTTCATCGATTCCCTTATCGTTCCCTGTGGATTTTCAGTGGTCAGCAGCACAACTTTTACTTGAACACTGAACAAGATAGATAACTGCTCTGTAGTTGTTCAATCCCTCAATGAGGGGATGCTGTCTGCCTTTTGAGGTCTACAAGCCCTCCTAAAAACTGCCTCTGTTTCACATTAGATGGAGAAGTTTGGTTTGGGACTGTCTCATCAAAGGTGTGGGAGACATTCCCTAATGCTTCTAAAGCAATGAACTATTCTTTATCAGAAGTGGGAAACTTAAGCAGACGTGCAGTTAGAAGACACTTTGTGCAACTTGTCCAGCAGCAGTGAAAGCAGCAGGGGATGGATTTCTGAAATAACAACAGTATAGTAGGGCTGGGCAATTAATTTAATCTTATTTTAAATTTGGCTTACAACGATTATGAAAACCAGATAATCGAGATAAAATGATTATTGTGCCGCTTTCTGTTTCGCAACATCTTGAGCACTTTCTATATACTTGTATAGTCTGGAGAGTGCACGTCCTGATTGGCTGCTATCCCACGCTCAGATATCTTTAACCTATATCCTTTTACCACCAAAATTATCAGGTATAAGTGGTTTTTTAAATACAGGAGAACCCTCTTTTTTGTCAGTGCTTGATATTAGATTCACTGTCACTGCTGCTGCAAGCGTTGATGTGTTGTAATGCTTGCAGACTAGGCTTTCTAAAACAAACAAAAAAATGCTTTATGAAATTATGATTATGATGACTGGGTGTCACACAAAATACTGGCTTGAGTATCTATCTATCTATCTATCTATCTATCTATCTATCTATCTGTCTGTCTGTCTGTCTGTCTGTCTGTCTGTCTAGTTAGCTAACTTTTTTGAATGTATTTTTCCATTGAATTGTATTTAAAATTGAAGAAAGTCCACTGTTAAAAAGACAATTAAAAAAAAAATTCAATAAATGTGTGGTGTTTCCAAAGTCAATGAAGAATCATGTTAAATAATTGTGATTATGATTTTTGCCATAGTTGAGCAGCCCTACAGTATATCATTACATTTACTCACTACTGACCTTGAATTAACAGGAAAGGAACAAAGGAGAGGAATTTCATAAGAGTGTGTGACAGATGAGGAGGTGAGAGATGCTGAGGCTAGGTGACTCAATGAGAGCATGTTGTTTTCCTCTGTCACAGCAGAACCAAAGTGATGTTTGTTGCCACCAGAGGCCTGAATTCCACAGGACAGGAGTTGAGTAAATAACCTGTCAGAGTGCATCCAGTCACACCTGCCACAGCTGTCACCGCCTGTGGTCAGTCTCACAATAAAAATCAAGGACACCAAGTAAAACAATGTGCTCTCTGTGAGGTTTCAGGTGTTTCAGAGAAAGGTTGAACATACTTAACATTATTCAAGCAAGATGTTTCCATGGGAATAGAGGTTCAAGAAGCAAAGTGCACATGACTTTTCTGATGAATTCACTAATGAACATTTTAGCTGAATTAAAGTTCCTCTCCAGACATGTTCTAAACTCTGTAAAAATCCTCTGCTATGATTCATATTTTGTTTCACATGGTTTTCACGCATAAAACTGGGGCTGAAGCTCATCTACTCTTACTTCCTGATTCAGGAATCTGGACCAGCCTTTGTGCCCCGCCCACCACCTGCTTGCTCCAGGTGGACAGGTGAAAGAGCAGAGAGTATCAAGATGGTTAGAGGAGGAAACATCAGAGAGACTCAGCCACATGTTTGAGCCTCAGTCAGACTCAGATGAGGAGTCTGTTGAGACCAGAATCAGAGACTAGCAGCCGTACAGAACAGTTAGCGTAGTTAGCATCTTTTTGTTCATGTTTGTTAGCTTGTTTAACTGGCAGTGGCTGACACGTTTTACTGGTTGTGCTAATGCTAACTCTCTCTCTCTCTCGGTTTCAGGTTTGTTTAGCCCCGCCCCCCGTCCCCACAAACTGACAGGATTGGTTCCTTAGGTTTGTGACGTATGAAACCCTGGCTGTCTGAATCTGTTTTTATGAGACTGTCATCGGTTCACTGCACTTCAAGGTGGAAACACTCAGTCATGGTGTTGATGATTATTTCACTCATCATATGTCTTGTATTTTATAAAAATATCATACGGATGTTTACAAGGTGAAACTGGATTTTCATTGGAGGGGTCTTTCAATAATCTGAATATTAACCAATTAATTTGAAGCTGTACTACAACACATTATGAGGGTATATCTTCCATTTTCTCCACATTACTTCATATCAGTATGGTGAAGCCAGCTTGGTCAACCCAAATTTTTAATGGACTATACCATATATATATATATATATATATATATATATATATATATATATATATATATATATATATATATACTGCTGTGTTTTTTAAGTCCTGGTTTCCATTCATTTCTGGACACTTCAACTCAAAAATCAACTTGAAGAACTGCAACTAACAATTATTTCTATTATTGATAAATTAATTTTTTTCCAATAACTCAAGAAATCCTCTGTTCCACAGAGAACAATCATGTTACATATTCTGTTCTATCACTACACACTAACTAGGGATGTCCCCATCAGCCTTTTTGGAGCCGATTTTTTTTAATATTGAGTATTTGCCAAAATGAGTCCCGATCCAATACTTGTATTTGCCTAGATTTTTTGTTTGTTTGTTTGTTTGTTTGTTTGTTTGTTTGTTTACAAAAATAACTAAGTTACCAAAGTAACTAAAAGATGTTGTCAGCTTAATCCATTTAGCTTAGTGCAGCTAGCATTGTTGTAAAACTCACATATAAAATCAAAATTCTACTTCACGAATCACCATTCCTGTTTTACATGCTCTGCTGTATGAGACCCACGAAACTGCTGTGCATGTTATACTGCACGCTTAAACTTAAACTTAAAGTGGATGAATGAATCCAGTGTGCAGTGAGGCTAAGCAATGACATGGGGCAAACGGAATAGCTCCAAATGTCTGTTGTAAGACTAACAGCAGTCACATCATATTTTAAATCACCTGCTATGCTACCTTTTCTGTAATAATTTTGGCCTTTTTGCTCTCTCGAGGATATTTATCTTTCCTTTTAAAAGTTTTGTCCAGAGTTTGTTGATTCGGTGCAACAGCCTTTTCCTGTGTTGCGTTAGTGAACTTGCTGTATTCCGTTGCATGTTTCGTTTTTAGATGTTGTATCCAGTTCGCAGTATTGAACGCAGCTTTCTAGTTTTAAATATTTCCACACCGCTAAAATCTAAGCCATGGGGTTGCTAATGCTAAGTTACTTAAGTGTTTGCGTTCTGCCACAAATGATGTAAATGATCGGGGTGATGGCCGATCCCAGATCAGTTAAAAATTGCCCATATTCGTCTGATCCGATACTTGAGATCAAGATTGGGACATCCCTAACACTAACTGACCATGAAAAGAAAACTGAAAATTCAAGGTCAGTAATAAACTATTAATGCAAGGCTATAATCAATATTAATAAACACTGAATAAATAACCCTTCAACTTTCACTGTTCTAATTTCCTTCACTGAAATAAAAAGCATATATGTCTTTATGGTGTCATGGCTGCTGGTGGCTCAGTTTAAGGTTGGAAGGTTTCGCATTCAACATTACTGAATATGCATAAGTTACCTAGACTCCATACATAAACTGATCAACCAATGTGGTAACATCATGCACAAAGCACAACTTTACACTGGTAAAACATGCACTTACTCTTCTTAATCCATACACAGGTAATCCAGAGCAATCATGTGTTTATTAAACTGGTAAACTGTCACTTCACCTCTAAGCTCCAGCTCCAGGGGTTAGTTACTGTGGTCACTCTGTAAATTATGTCATTTTTTACACCAGTGACACACAAGTCTAGCTCAATGTGCTCTACAGAAAAAGCCTCTTGAACCATAAAAGTCAGCCTAGATGGGTTTCTTTTGCTAATTAGTATAAAATGAATAGAACATTTTTGAATAATTTTACTATAGTAACACCAAGTTTGGTATGCAGCTTTGGGGAACTGAGATACACATTTGTATTCAAAATGATCAAGATTGGTAAAAAAAATGGCCGCCATCAACCAAAATATCTTCACAAAAGGCAGGGCTTGGGCAATATTGAGCAATAACTCATCAACCATTTGTCCAATCATCATAAAACTTGGTAGATATCTTCAGGCCATGACAAGGAACAGGCCTACCAAAGCATTTTGAGCCCAACCCATAGAGGACGCCACAAATACAAAAAATGTGTACCTTAAAACCTGGTGGACTGAATTTGACCAAATTTGGTACACATGTTCTGGGGGCATGTATTAACCAAAATCTGTAGTGCCATATTGATTGATGAAAGTGGGCGTGGTCTATCCATCAATATATGCCATCTTAGACTTTTCTCAATTTCTCAAAAATGGCAAAAAAATGGCAAAATGAAAATTGGCACCATAAATAGAAATTATGTGTAAATGATTTACAAAAAATATGATCCCATTCAGCCATTTGGTGGCGCTATATCTAAGGGTCAAAAAGTTTGAAAGGCTGTCCCACCATGAGACCACCATGTTGGATTTTTACCTAATGAGCATAATTAGCTATGATTCGACTGCTGCTCTCTGTCAATTGCAAAGCGGTTAGAACCTGCTAAATGTTGCCTGTGGCTATAATCTAAAGTGAAATTATTCCAACTCTGTGGTCTGCTGCCCATTAGACATGATAGTTCCTGTAATTCAGGCTTACAGCCCTGCCCAGTCTGTTTCCTGCCTCCCTCACCCCACCTGCCTCTGGTCACAGCACACCAGTACATTCTGCCAAATAAGTTTTGGTGACTTCAGCTTTAACCTCCCAATCCCACAGTTCTACCTTCATCCACCACCTCCACCTCTTTCCCCTGTGGCCCATCCAACATCATTTGTTCCCCATCAGTCCTCCTCAGCAGTCTGCCAGTCCCTCCATTGACTATTCAGTCCATCGTCCCTTACAACCTCCTCACTATTACATCCCCTGACCCCCTGTCTACCAATCCATCACCATTAAAGCTGGTTTTAAAACTTGACTAGCTTCTTTGTGAGCAGAATTTCATCCCATGTTTGCCTGCTGATTAAAATCCTCCCACAACACACATATTACAAACATGCTGTAGTGACTGCTTCCATCATATCAGAGTTGAGCCAGACTGAAAGCCTGATGTTTGAACTTCAACAAAGGGCCAGAATTGGCCTGATGCTTCTGTGTAGCCAACCATCAAGTGCCAAAAGCAAAATGTGAAACACAAGTGGAAGAGACAGGGACAGGAAAAGAACAGAGTTTGCACTCAGTGGTTCACCATCTGTCTACTGACTTAACATCCGGTTTGATCTGTGTTGGCGGCCTCACTGTGCGATTCATGCTCCATGTATCACTGCTCAGATGTTTCAGGGCAAATAATGAAACTTTAGAAATGGAAATGAGAAATTTAATTAAATTAAAACATCTACCTCAACAGCATTGGTATAATCTGCTGACTGTCTTCAACATAGTACCAGAGAGTTTTCCAGCGACACAGTGGAAATAAAGAGGGCAGACTCTGTTGTCTGATGTCTTATAGTACTTAACCACTGATGTAAATTACTTTTTTCTTATAACCTTGCATATTCATATACAGGACTTTCATCCACTCTGATACTGTTTCGCACCTAACCAGTGAGCTGTGGTTCAAACATGCTGACATTAGCACATGATCGAGGTTTACTCATGGTGTGCAAAAAAAGCAGAGCAATCACAGGAATGTGTGACAGTAGATTTGTGGTGTTAGCATGATGTCACAGCTTCTACTACTAACTACTATTAAACACTGATCATGATCACTGCTGATCATGAACTGTCAATGATGTGATAAGGGCTTGTTAAAAAAGACAATTCACATTAGAATCGCAATTCTGTCTCTACCAAGTCAAAATCGAGTCATAAATTTAAAAAAAATTATAGTTTCAAATTTTCAGTCTTGTAACAGTGCTGGTTTACATTTTTTCCTGACATGAGGTTAGCTCGCCAGTCCTATAGATGATGCCGTGTCAGTTTCTGCCCAGGTATTCCTCTGTGGCGTGAGCAAGAAGAAAGTGCAGTGAGAGCAATGGAAAACATAAAGAAGGAAGTAATTCAATCTGCTCCATCTTCAAGGCAACATTTGGACACATTTCTGATTTTATAACGTTGAGGGGAAGCAGCAGCTCGATAAGACCAATGTTATCTGCAGCTTTATCTACACTTTTAAGATCTTAAAGATCCAATAATCATTAAAGTGTATGTCATGTAGACAGCTAATAAAAACTAATGAATAGTCAAAGTTATCATATTGACATTTAAGGTGTTTTGATTGATTTCCAAATGTCAATCATGCATTGGGTAAAAACATTAAATACATTCCACCTTAAAAGATGCTGGTAGCCTCTGAGCTGCTCAGTGAATTAAATGGTTAATTAGTAAAGATGAAAAGACAGAAATCATCCTTTCATTCATCATTCACTCAGACAGTTTCTTTATATGTGATGTATTTACACAGAAACATGACAAAGTCAGTCTGTTACACTTCTGTTACACACACTGCTGCAGATGAAAGCTGTCTTAGCTACATCTTCATAGCCTAGCCTGTTAGCTTAGCTTGCCCACTGCCTGCACTGCAGCTTCTCCTCTGAATGGATGTTTCCAATTGTTCGACACAAGTCAGTAAATGAATCATTCAAAACACAAACTACTTGTGTTCATTGCCCTGCTGTTTAATGCTACGCTAATTACAACCTGCTACATCCATGGTGTGGTCTAATATCACTGAGCTGGATGTTCGTCTGACACTGCGTCATATTCTCAAACTGATCAAACTGTTCATAAAGTCAGTCTAACATCTGATCATGTGATCGTAGTTGACCGATCTAACAGACATGAGAGTACAGACATTTGACCACAGACATGAGAGTACAGACATGTGACCACAGACATGAGAGTACGGACCTGTGACCACAGACATGAGAGTACGGACCTGAGACCACAGACATGAGAGTACGGACCTGAGACCACAGACATGAGAGTACGGACCTGAGACCACAGACCCGTGACCATTTTCTACTCCGCCCAGGTTCTTGCTCCAGGAGGACATAGATTTAAAATATAATTCGTACAAAAGTATAAACTTAACATACAAGTCTCTAATATTCTATAACAACCATACACAAGATGATCTACAAGTCTGAATATTCTCTGTGCGCAACACAAATGACTCTGTCACAGGTTTACTGGTGAGCTACACTTCATCTAAACAAACCATCAGACAAACTGTCTCTCTTCTGGGAGCAGTTAAAACAGCGTGTCTCTCCCTACCCCCTTTCTCACCTACCTGGTTTTAATGGTGGGGTTCATCCTGAGAGGAAACAGTCCCAGGTCTACGTCTTCACTGTCAGGATTAAACTCAAGAGCTCCTGAGACGTAGATTAGAAAGTAGTCCCAGAGCTCAGGTAATTTCTGGGAGGAGAGAATCATGAGGGAAGCTTTAGTGGTGGCTCTGTTTGTGGAAGAGATGGCTGGAAAAAGATGGGTGTCATCCAGAGAGGGGCTACCAAGCAGTGTTACATCACCTCCCCTCAGCCTGCCTTTAAGTGCTCCTGTCTGACCCAGGCTCAACAGTCCACACAGCACCTACAGTTAACTGACTGACTCCTCCCCTTGGGACATAACATGAGCACAAAATGAACTCGCCCTCTCAAAAACTGCCCCGTGGACCCATTCACATTTTAACACTTTTATCTGGAAACTCTCATATTATTTTCCTCAAGGAGACGTGATCAGCCTGACCTCTGCTTTACAGACCCTGTTCAGCTCTGAACACTGTGTTATATAATCCCATATGGTGTTTCAATAGTGTGATAAAAAAAGAATCATAATGATGATAAATCACTGCATCATGTTGTCTTATTTTGTCAATCTAATTAAGAAATATCACTGAATCCAACCCTATAAAGATTTCATCCAACTCTTTCAATCCTTAAACTTAACTGTTAATGTTCACTATGAATCTGCTTGATCTGAAGGCATTTACACTGATTAGTTATTGAAACAGACACATGGGACAGTTAAGCTTTGCTAATAAAGCTATTTATCTTATTTTGTAGTTAAAGTTAATAAGAAATTCAAAATTTGGCAAAGAAACAAACACCATAACAGCAGATTTTCATATCTGTATGTGAGTTCAGGATCAAAAATCTACAGTTAAATTCAACTTAGCTGAACTACAACACCCGCAACTTTTTGACTCGTGTGTTCAATGTGTGTGTGTGTGTGTGTGTGTGTGTGTGTGTGTGTGTGCAGTCTACTGGGGGAACCTACTGATTAATGATCATTAGTAATTATCCTGGTTTGTTTGTCTAATGTGTTGCGATTAGACAAACCACTAAACAACAAATGAAACTTGGTTCGCGTACCAGTAAATGAGCGACAGTCCGTCGAACCGCTCGAGCTCTCTCCCCCGCTGCTTCAGCAGAGACATGTTACCCAGACGTGGTCCAGATCCGGCCCCTGTGCTGAGCGTGGAAACAAAGTGCCGCCGTCCCGGAGACCATCACTCCGCCCGCTCCTCGGCGGGCTGACTGCGTAGATGTGTCAGCACTCACCCCCCCTTCAAATCAATGAGACCGACGCTGCTCTCCGGTAACGGAGCTCTGTCGGTCTGACTCTAATCCTTTAACTGCTGACGGACCGTAACGGTTTGACCAAAGCTCAGCTTCCCTCCACCCGCTCCACAGTCCTGATGGTGTGTGCTGTCCGGTCGGCACGAGGACCCGGTCTGTGTGGACAGCGCGCACCTGAGTCCTGGGTCAGTGACGCTGCATTCAAGGTTCATTTTGAAAAAACGGTCATAACAGTAGCCTACCTCGGGTAAAGATCCACTTCATTTAGCCGTATGACGCCACTGACTTTATTATGTCAGCTGATGCTGCAGTTCATTTTGGAAAAATAAGTCTGTCACTCATGTCGGATAAAACACACCGGTTCATAAAGATATCTCAGACTGGTCTGTAGTGTTGGTGCAGACTTCATGTTGCTCATAGATCAGTCTGATCTAAGTCAGACCGTTTCACATAAATAAACACTGACTCCTTTTAAGCCAAAAACATTAGACACCTTACCTCCAGGCTAACTCAGGCCTAAGACCAATGTTACCATGGTAACAACCAATGGCACCTGTGCTGACCAGTAGCACCGAACAAAAGAATACAGGAAAACATGGCTCATATCTTCTAACATTATTATGGAGAGAGCAATTAGATGGGTTAGGGTTTTTATAGACCAAAATACTGTTTTATTGTTTCACTTTTGAAGTAAAACACCCTTAGATTTCCTCCACAAAACAAACATTTTCTCCTGGTTGGTTGGATGTGGTTCCTCAGTCAGCCATTTTTTTTTATTTTGAAAAAGGTCTTTATTTACCCAGAATTCATTGTATCACAGTCCATCTTAAGATAGTGAAAAACTAAACTGCTTTGTGCAATTGATGAATTTAGACATCGTCTATCTGAAGTCTGAGTATTTGTTATATCTAAGCTACAGTCTAATTATAGGCCAATAATCCATGTCTGATGTGGTTTTTCGAAATAAAACTTCAGTTAGTCCACAGAGTGAAAATTATATTCACTTCTGCTTTATTGAAAAAACAGTAGCCTGTCTATGAATATGCAAATATTGTTCATTTGAAAACAACGTTGAACCAACATGTTGGCTGCACCAACAACCACTAATGGTTAGGCTGCAGAAAATCAGCAAAAGCTCTGGAGAGGAGGACACACACTATCTGGAATCAGCTGGACAAGTCTACAGGGGAACGAACATTCAAATTTAAACTGAAATTTAGACACCAGAAGACACCAGACTGAAGTTCAGCAGACTGTAAGAAATGCTTGATGTGTTCTTCAGACACATTTTAAACTCTGTAAAAATCCTCTGCTATGATTCATATTTCGTTTTACACGATTATCCCACTTAAAAAGCGAAACAAATCAAAAACTGAGTGTGAAGCTCATCTACTCTTACTTCCTGATTGAGAAATCTGGATCAGGCTTTGAGCCCCGCCCACCACCTGCTTGCTGCAGGTGGACAGGTGAAAGAGCAGAGAGTATCAAGATGGTTAGAGGAGGAAACATCAGAGAAACTCAGCCACATGTTTGAGTCTCAGTCAGACCCAGACTCAGAGGAGGAGTCTGTTGAGACCAGAACCAGAGACTAGCAGACGGATCAGAACGGTTAGCGTAGTTAGCATCTTTTATTTGTGTACGTTGTTTGTTTGTTTAACTGGCAGTGGCTGACACAGTGTTAGTAGTTGTGCTAATGCTAACTCTCCCTCTTGCTCTCTCTCTCTCTGTAAGGACAAAGTTTCAGGTCTATTTAGCCCCGCCCCCTGTCCCCACAAGTTGACAGGATTGGTTCCTTAGGTTTGTGACATGAAACCCTGGCTGTCTGAATCTGTTTTTATGAGACTGTCATTGGTTCAGTGCAGTTCAAGGTGGAAACACTCAGTCATGGTGTTGATGATTATTTCACTCATCATATGTCTTGTATTTTATAAAAATATCATATGGATGTTAACAAGGTTAAACTCTGGATTTTTATCAGAGGGGAATTTAAATATCTTGTTTTGTTATTGTTTTTTTTAAATGATGTACCCAGTGGATTAAAGAGTGGATGGCCCTGGTAAAGTAAAGTAAAGTAAAGTAAAGTGAAGTAAAGTAAAGCCTGCCTTGTTCATGGTTGATTAACAACTGCATACTGGACTCCAAGGTTCATTCAATCGAATGAAAATGAGCAAAGAAAAGTCCTTGTGTTCTCTAGTTTGCTTCTGTTTGATTGATCATTCCAAATGCACAACAGTGATTCATGACCATAGCTTTGCACTTGAGAAGGGTACATTTGTTTTCCACACCTGTATGTCTGTTATGAGCTGCCGCAGTGCTGGATGAACAGGCCTGTGAGGAACAAATCTTCAAATGTATAGAACCATTTTGTGACTCGTCCTTAATCCAGATCATTCAGTGAAAGAGGACGTGAAGATACACCCCTGTAGTGTGGGTGTGATAAAGCCCATGATTTATATTGTTTTTACATAATCTGTGTAAAATGCTTTCTTATCATCTTGTATTCATGACTGCAAGCCCAGTTCTTGTACAGGATGTGCTCCAAACAAACATGTTGGATGTTATTTTCACTCATTAGAATTAGTTTCAGGTGTGTTCGTGCTTGTCTTTCTGTTCTCTGACCAAGCTGCACCCTGAGAGCAGCTGCCTACTGGGCATCCTTCAACTGACACCTGCTGTGGACCGTTTACCGTCTCACTGTCTTTAGAAGCAGAGCAGAGCATTCGGATTTCGAGCTAGAGCTCAGAAACAGTTGCTACTTATATGTCATCAGACATTTAAACTGAGGAGCTGATCAGTGAGGAAACAGACTCTGCTGAATATTGTGTGGCTGTTGGTGACTTTTAATAAGCTGAATAAATTTGTCTTATATCACATATATTTCTCATTGACTGGAAACACTCTAAGGGAGTTCTCACCTACAATATGAATATTACTGATTTAATTATTTCTGCTTTTCTTTTTCTTTAAGTATCAAGTACCACAAATACCTTTATTTAAATTATAATCTGTAACTTTTCCACATGAAAACATCTAAAAATATCTAGACCTATGTTATGTATGTTGTTGAGTTGTGTTCTTACATTATCACAAATGTTTCCATCAATTCTCAAACCAGAGAAATCTGTGATTTTAATCATGGTAACAATACGTGTCATTGGTCTCCTGTCAGTGACATCATATCCTCTATGACCATGTGTCAGTGTGTTTGTTTGACAGAAGCTCAACATTGACTTTTATCTAGTTTGAAGTGACAAACAGTTTTTACACCTTGGTGGTTTTCAGCTCTATATTTGAACCAGATGAAGGATTTTAGTCGTCGGACGTCTGGATCTGAAGTTATCAGAGAAACAAGCTGAGGAAATGTTAGACAGCTCAGCTCCCAGCTGCTGGAGACGTCCTGTCTTGTGTCACTGAAGAGCAAGTCAAACTGCTTTATTCAGTGTTTCTACTGGTTTTATTCCCTCCCTCATGTGTTTGTTATGGAGAGGATGAGACCTCTATGGATAATTCAGCTGCTGGTAAAAACCTGCTGAACGTCTGCTTCATAAGTTATCAGAGGAACAATCAGAACAAAGGTTAGCATCAATCTCAGCTCCAACTCTTCCCTGAGTCTCTGTCTTCCGTACAGCGTCGCTCAAACACTGACTTTAAATGTGAAACTGCTTTATTCAGTGTTTTTAACTGTTAGAATCACCGGGTCTGTTTGATTTCCTGAACCACTGACACTGAAGGAATCCAAACCGGGAGGAGCTTATGTTAATGGTGGTGAAGAAAACAACTCCCATGATCCCATGCTATTTTTTATTATTTATTTTTTGTCTTGTATTTCCTTCCTCTCTGTGTATTTTCACTTTTGGTTCATGTTTTAAATGTATTTATTTGGTCATGTAGGGACAGGACCTGTCCCCCAGGGAGGTCATCTAATATAAGCAGCAAACTGATATCATGGCCGCTTTACATGAGAAGTCTTGCCCATTTAAATTTTCATGTAAAATATTTGAGTCATGTGGAGGCTAAACCATAAACATAGAACACCTATACAGCATTTTAATATGTTTCCCTGTCACACAGAAGATCATTCAAACAGCAATTAGTCTATTGGAGATGGAGCACAAGCTGATAGATCAGTCTGATGACATTTTATTAAACCAGGATCAGCTCCAATGTGATGTGAGTATGGTTCATATCCCGGGTAGGGACAAGCGACCAATACGGTGATTATTGTTGGAGGACTTGTTGGACTGTGAAGGCTGTTGGAAGCTGTCCAGTGTTTTGTCTGCCCTCTGCTGCTGCCGGCTCTCATCCACTTCACAGGCAATGACAAATTAAAATAATTGCAAACTTTTAAACACTTCCTTTTTGGTGTCAGGTAGGGGGCAGTACAATGGGTGACTTGTGCTCAGAGGATAATGTTGGATAGTTTGACATGACCCTGACATTTAGCACAACTTTTTCTGTCAACATTGACCCTGAACAAAAACTTGGGTTCAGGACAAGTAATCTTGAAAGTAATACGATGATTTTCATTACAGTCTTGTCTTGATTACAATTTTAAGCCACAGTATTTTACAGTATCTTTGCATTTTGGGGTGTTTGAATACTGCAGCCTCTAGGGACGCTGAGACTTAAGACTACTGGAAGGTCAAAGAATACAAAATCAGTGTAACCAAAGTTCACTGTTTATACACCAGGCAGGCTATTAAGCCTGAACTTGAACTTTGTGCTCTCACTGAGACCAGAAGAGCCTCACGCACAATGCTCTTGTTTGTTTGACCAAATTATACCAATGATGTTAAAGTAAAACCTTGTGTCTCATAATTCATCTGTAATTATTTCATAATCTTAACGTCCAGTAAAGCTTATGTTGGAAGCTTGTGTGGTGACTGAGATGGAGTTAGTAAAACCTTCCTCCCATATGTTTCTTATCAGGCTGTGTACACACCAATCCTCCAGTTACCTTAATCTCACAGTGGAGCTCTGAGGTTAACAAGCTAGGAGCAGCTAATCCAGTCAATCCAACATGTCACTGCCCCAAACTCCTCAGCCACTAGCTCTGACTATTAACCCTGAAACCATACACACTCACACACACAGCCTCAGTCACAGCAAGTAGGACAGGTGACCACAAGCAGTTTGACTTGGGGGCTTGGTTTTACAACTTTTGTGTTAATTTGTCAAGTTTACTTAAACAAAAGGAAGAAGTCAACTTTTACCTTGTTTTTATGGACACACATTTCCACCAGGACAAGAAAAACCAATTACACGCATGGAATGAAAAAATTTAATTGATGTGTCTAAATTATCAGATAGTTAAAGTTCTGACTTTTTTTTTTACTTAAAAAGTAAAATTGTTACTAAAATGGCCTACAACGAATAATTAATAATTAAATTATTAATGCAACAAATGAATAACTTTAACTTACCATTGAATTTTTATTATCAATCCCAGCCTTTAATTTGGTTTTTGCTTCTGTATTATTATGATTAAGGTTTGGATCATGTTTCCTGAGGTAAATTTAAAGTCATATTCATTGATTGTTTTGGCCTCTTGGGGGCAGTATATCAAACTGAAAACACAATATCAGACATATCATTTTTAAAGTTGTTATAGCTTCACCATGAGGTAACCCTGTCACATTGCAAATGTCTCTTCATCATTTGATGCACTATATTTACATGTACAGTAAACAGTATGTCTGTAAAAATCTATGTCATCTAACCTACTCAAACTCAGCAGCAATAAAATGGAACTCATGGTTTGGCTCCCAAGGCTCTGCTCCGAAAGGTTGGAGATCTACTTTTGGAGATCAAAGGCTGCTCCATCTCCCCATCCTTGGAAGTTCGCAGCCTGGGTGTCATCCTGGACTCCATTTTCCCATTCCAGGCACATATCAAGTCCATCACAGAATTTACTTTTTGTTTTCTTCCTCTGTAAAGTGGGCTTGGGTACTTTGAAAGGTGCTATAAAAATCTAAGCTATGATTATTAATATTGTTATTATTGTATATGTGGACATATATGGGTATGGGGGAGCATTGGGGTACAGTGGTTAGTCAGCCGGAACTGGCTATCCAATGTGTGAGAGTGTGTGTGTGTGTGTGTGCGCGCACGCGTGTGTGTGTGTGTGTGTGTGTGTGTATACTGTACGTATGTTAATACTTATTTATTTTGTTATTATTTGTTTGTTTATATATTTTTCTGATCATAAATCTACTGTTCTGTGCTGTCCTGTTGCTTTTTATCAATATTGTTTATATATTTATATCATTTATTTAGTTGTGGAGATATGAGGTGGAGTAGGTGGGTTGGGGGTCTTCAAAATACGATATGATAATGTCCTAAGAAATGTCTTATAACCATCATATTATGACAAAAGTTTGGACACAAATATCAATGAACTAGAATCACTTCCTCGCAGTTGTCTGCTTATCCAGAATCAGAGAAAATATGAAACGTGTGTGAAATTTTGTAATAATTTCTGTGTGAAGTCTTGAGTAATGGCTAAAAAGTGTTTTGTGAGGTCACCAGGACCTTCACCTTTGACCTTTGACCTTTGACCACCAAATTTTAATCAGTCCATTCTTGAGTCCAGGTGAATTTTATGCCAAATTTGAAGAAGTCACTTGTTTATCAGTAAGACAACTTATACTGATCTGAGATGATAGATCACATTTAGTTGCTACTACTGCCTCTTAACACTGAGGAGGAAAAGAGGGTTGAAATAATTTTTTAACCTGCAAGTACAGTTTCCACTTGCATTTGTGTATATGTATAATAATGCATGCAATATCATAACTGATCTCAGAACAGTGGGAGCTGAGTCAAGATCCCAGGATTATCCACAATGTGCGGGTGTAAACGTCCGAAATGCCGCTCACCCCTCTGCTTGACAGGACACGGTCCCACACACAAAAATGACAGAAATGATAGATGCAGCAGCAACAGTGAATCTAGCTTCCAGATAAAACAGCCTGCGGACGGTCTAAAGTCTGAGCCCACTTGAATGGGAAAAGTTATATAAAAGTAAAAACTGAAATATCACATTGACATAGGTTTTCAGACTCTTTGCTGTGACTTGGAATTTAGCTGAGGTTCCTCCATTTCTCTGCATCACCTCTGAGATGTTTCTCCACCTTGACTGGAGTCCACCTGTGGTAAACTCAGCTGATTGGACATACCTGTCTATATCAGGTCTCACAGCTGACAAACAGATCAGAGCAGAAACCATGAGGAGGAAGGAGCTGCTGCAGAGCTCAGAGACAGGACTGTGTTGAGGCTCAACAACATTTCTGCTGCATTGAAAGTTCCTGAGAAGAACGGTGGTCTCCCTCATTCTGACATGAAGAAGTCTGGAACCACCAGGAATCTTATAGACCTGGACCTGGACTAACTGAGACATCAGGAGAAGGGTCTTGGTAAGAGAGGTGACCATGGGCCTACCGAGTTACTGAGATCCTGTGTGGAGAAACTTCCAGAAGAACAACCATCACTGACAGGTTTCATGTCAGAGAGTCCAAATAGAACCTCTCCTCAGTGACAGTTTGTAAAGAAGCAGCTAAAGGACTGAGAGAAACCAGATTCTCTGGTCTGATGAGACCAGGACTGAACTGTTTGGTCTCAGTTCTCAGATTCAGGTCTGGAGGAAACCAGGTAGTGTTCCGCAGCTGAACAACACCATCCCAACACTGAAGCATGGTGGAGGCAGCATCAGGCTATGGGGGGACAGGGAGACTGGTCACTGACAACCTGGTCCAGAGCTCAGGACCTCGGACTGAAGGTTCACACAGCCAAGACACCACAGGAGAAGCTTAGAGACAAATCTGTGAATGTCCCCCAGCTGACCAGACAAAGTCCTGACCTTAAACCAATCCAGCATCTGGAGAGACCTGAAAACATCTGTCCACCAACCTGATAGAGTCTGAGATCTGCAGAGAAGAAAGGAGCAAATCCACAAATCCAGATGTTCAAAGACTGATGTCAGACCAAAGAAGACTAGAGTCTGTACTCACTGACCAAGCTGCTTCAGCTAAGTCCTGATGAAAGTGTTTGATATTTCACTTTCTTCATTTTGATACATTTACAAACCTTTCTAAAATTCTGTTTTCACTCTATATGGGAGTGCAGATTGATGAGGAAAAAATGAAATCTGAAGACTTTCTGAATGCAGTGAACTTCCTCAGTAATCCCCAACACATACCTTTTCACACTTTGATATAAAGTCTATGCTTTGTATGTTGTGGTACTGTGACAAGCGTTCAGTCAACTTTTGAATCTGTTGTCCAGTTGTGGCCACAGTGGATCCATGGAATCTTTATCAGTCAGTCTACAGACTACTGCAGGTCACACGTTGTTGCTCAGCTGAAAAATGATCTAAACAGACTTATGAGTGAATTTACACGCTACTGAGTCTCAGTCTATCAGCACATGCAGACAGGCAGCTGGTAACGTAGCGCCCCCTTCTGGACATTCTCATAAATATGTAGGAAATCTTGTGACTCAACCTCTATTACTCTTCCTTAGGAACACGAGCTGTCACAACACACAACACACTCCTGCAACACACTGCTGAAGAGTCATTATGTGCAAAATGTATTATAAAGCTTAAATCTACTAACTAAAATGAGTTCAGCCACAGGCTAATAAAACAGCAAACCAGATTAAAGTCAAATGGAGTTGGTTCATGGTTGAATAATTAATAAATCTCTTCCACACTGTGTTTATTGAAAAGCCAACATTTTAGACATAGACCTTCAGCAGGTATTAAGCTGGATGAAATTCTATTATTGGAAAGTTGCATTTTCAATAAACTTGCAGCGCTGATATTGTGCTGGGATTCATTAGTTTCTAAAACATACAAGTAAAATCAACAACCTGAGGAAAGAGGGCAAGGAGTGGAAGGGCCAGACTACTAGTGTTTGAACATGGAAGCTCATTCTTGACCTTTTGATGTGGTCACATTAAAAATGACAGTCCTCAGTGGTAGCTATGTAGCCTGATAATAACTAGAAAATTCCAGGGAAATTTTGAGTGCCACGGGGGCTACTGCCGGGATGAGTACATGATTTATTTCCAGTGTTCAAAAGTCACCCTGATCATATTCTGGTTTTGAGAAATGTTTTGATATAAAAGACTCTGATATAAAACAATGTCACATCCCTCCATCATGTATTATGTGGGAAATATCTCATATTCTGTGTTGTTTTTTTTAATAAAACAAGAGGCAACATGTCTTCAAACTGGCATTTAAAGGGTTAAAATCCTGAAAACTAATAAACATTTGGTAGGTTTGAGCAGAACTGAAGTGGTTTAAGAGATGTATGCAAAAAAAGCAGAAAAAAATATTTTTTTGGACGCGAGGAACCCCAGAGGGTACAAAATGTGTTACCAGTGTATAATAGACCTGTAACAGTAACTGACATTAGATTTTAAAAATATGTCAAAAAAGACACTTTCTTGCAGAAATCCATACCTTCAGCTGTAACACAGCCAAAATGATCAGCAAATCAAAAAAGAAAAGTGAAGAAAATGTCCAAAAAAGAACAGAGGGACCCCTGAGGGTTAATAAATCCCATGAACCGCTATTTAAATTACCACTATTATGTTTTTTTCTGTGCTAAATTTAACATTACTGGGGAGGAGAGCAACGCGACTAGAAGTGACAGCGAGAGAGGGCTAGTAGCTTCTCCTCTCCTCTGTCTCAGCGGAGACCGTCACAACTTCATTCACTCATTTAACAAAACAAAAAAAAAAAGCAATGAAGGAAGCAGTAAATGGACTTACATATTTAAGACCTAACTAAATGTAATTTAAGACCTAACATGCAGCTAATGTAAAGCTAGCAGAGCTTGGAGAGTTGGTTATCTGGTTGCTAGGCGCACGCACGCACGCACGCACACAGGTCAGGAGCTGCCGTTGCCATGGCAATGTGAAAATCTGCCCAGAATTTGGCTTCTACATGGCTTCAAACAACTGCAAATTATGAGAAAACCGTTACTTCTTTTCATAAACCGAATGAAAATAACAGATACAGAAGAAACAGATATTCCTTAAAATGAGTGAGTAAGCTCAGTGCGAAGACAGAGTGAGATTCTTTGGAAAAAAAAAAAGACGATTACATTAGGTGTCAATGAGAGTGAGACAGGTATTGCTGCCGGACTCGGCAGCCCGAGGCATCTATTAATATTCTCCTTCGGGTTTATTATTCTTCCGCCAAATTTTGGCGCGTAACTCGTCCCGCAGCTTTGAGAAAACCCCGGTAATATGTACATCAAAACGTGCATCTTGATCCCAAAAGAGGTGCTATGACTTTAGGTGTTAAAATTCCAATTTTTCCCAAAGTTATTCCCAAAAAACTGGGAATAAATAATGCATTAGGAATGCATTGGAATTTTCTTTAGAAACCCACAAAATTTCACCTTTTTTCTACAAAATTTCACCTTTTTTATGAGTCACCCAGCTCTCTCATACCTGCATGTAGAAATGTGATTCAAACTATAAAATGGAGGAAAACTTCTGCTCTCTCAAAAAGACAGGAACTGTTTTTACATAACATGTAAACTTTTCAAACTAGCAGCACTCAAAGGAGGAGTGCAAATCACTTTTTCTTCAAAGTTAGAGTGAAAGCGTCAGTTGGCTAGAGTGCGTGAAGCAGTAAAAAATAACCTTTATTTTTATTTTTAACTCGAGCTCACGGCCAAACCGTAAAAAGGAGACAAATAATTCTTTCTGAAAATGGAGACAAGTTGTTGGGATTCATAAAATGTAACTTTGACAGGCAGGGTCTGCACAAAATTTAAACGGGGGTGCCGAGTCCGGCAGCAATACCTGTCTCACTCTCATTGACACCTAATGTAATCGTCTTTTTTTTTTCCAAAGAATCTCACTCTGTCTTCGCACTGAGCTTACTCACTCATTTTAAGGAATATCTGAATAAAATAGAGACTGTAGAAACTTCTGGCTTCAGTGTCTGTCACGGTCTTTTCGGTTTATGAAAAGAAGTAACGGTTTTCTCATAATTTGCAGTTGTTTGAAGCCATGTAGAAGCCAAGTTCTGGGCAGATTTTCACATTGCCATGGCAACGGCAGCTCCTGACCTGTGTGTGTGTGTGCGTGCGCCTAGCAACCAGATAACCAACTCTCCGAGCTCCGCTAGCTTTACATTAGCCGCATGTTAGGTCTTAAATTACATTTAGTTAGGTCTTAAATATGTAAGTCCATTTACTGCTTCCTTCGTTGCTTTTTTTTTGTTTTGTTAAAAGAGTGAATGAAGTTGTGACGGTCTCCGCTGAGACAGAGGAGAGGAGAAGCTACTAGCCCTCTCTCGCTGTCACTTCTAGTCGCGTTGCTCTCCTCCCCAGTAATGTTAAATTTAGCACAGAAAAAAACATAATAGTGGTAATTTAAATAGCGGTTCATGGGATTTATTAACCCTCAGGGGTCCCTCTGTCCTTTTTTGGACATTTTCTTCACTTTTCTTTTTTGATTTGCTGATCATTTTGGCTGTGTTACAGCTGAAGGTATGGATTTCTGCAAGAAAGTGTCTTTTTTGACATATTTTTAAAATCTAATGTCAGTTACTGTTACAGGTCTATTATACACTGGTAACACATTTTGTAGCCTCTGGGGTTCCTCGCGTCCAAAAAAGGACACACAAAGAAAATGCTATAAAATCATCATATATCAATATTTTTTTCTGCTTTTTTTGCATACATCTCTTAAACCACTTCAGTTCTGCTCAAACCTACCAAATGTTTATTAGTTTTCAGGATTTTAACCCTTTAAATGCCCGTTTGAAGACATGTTGCCTCTTGTTTTATTAAAAAAAACAACACAGAATATGAGATATTTCCCACATAATACATGATGGAGGGATGTGACATTGTTTTATATCAGAGTCTTTTATATCAAAACATTTCTCAAAACCAGAATATGATCAGGGTGACTTTTAACACTGGAAATAAATCATGTACTCATCCCGGCAGTAGCCCCCGTGGCACTAAAAATTTCCCTGGAATTTTCTAGTTGACTTTAAGCTCCTCTTCCTTATATACAAAGGCATTAATGGGCAAGCACCAAGCTACACTGCTAACTCCCTGATTAACAGTGATGAGCAGCACTGGGGCTCCACAGGGGACTGTTCTGGCTCCGTTCCTGTTCACCCTGTATACAGCCGACTTTAAATACAACTCTGAGTCCTGCCACATCCATAAATACCTAGGTGTGCACCTGGACAGTGAACTGGACTGGTCCCTGAACACGGATGCCATCTACCTGAAGGAGCAGAGCCGGCTCTTTTTCCTCAGGAGGCTCAGGTCCTTTGACATCTGCAGTGAAATGCTGCACATGTTTTATCAGTCAGTGGTGGACAGTGTACTCTTTAATGCTGCAGTCTGCTGGGGCAGCAGCATGTCAGACATGAACACCAAGAGACTGGGCAAGCTGGTAGAAAAGGCTGGGTCTGTGCTTGGCAGGAGTCTGGACTCACTCAGGACTGTTGTGGAGAGACGCATGCAATGTAAGATGGAGGCCATCTTGGACAAAACCAACCATCCTCTCCACAACATTCTATCTATCTAACTATAGACCTCCAAGAACACTGAGATCATCTACTGCTGCTGGTTTACTGAAGGTTCCCAATAACAGCTGGAGGAGACTCAGGGATGCAGCCTTTGTCAGTTACAGCCTAAATCTGTGGACCACACGACCTGTAGATATCAGAGAAGCAGCTCACTGAGTGTTTTTAACCTCAGCCTTTAACCAGCTCTGAATGTTGCTTCACTTTGCTCAGAGCTTCTTTTTAACGCGTTTATAAGTATCAGTGTCTTATTGATTTTATGCTTTCTATGGAATCATTTTTTAAATTATTCATTATTTTTATGTTATTATTATTATTATTATTTCATCTCATTTTACATTAATGCTTTTAATATGTTGTATGTCTTTTCATGTGAAGCACTTGGTGGAGTTCATTTCTTTGTTGTAAAGCACTTTCTTGTATGAAAGGTGCTATAAAAATAAAATGTATTATTATTATTACTATTATTAAATTATCATTATTATGAATGGCACATTTTGACACATTTTAATAAAAAAAATCTCGAGTTTTCTAAGAAGCAGGCTGAGGGTTTTGGTTGTATTTCAAAGGAAGCTGCACATGAGATTTAGATTTTTCTTGTGTGCATGTAAAAGTTTTGCCTGATGGTGGTGCTGCAGGAAAGGTTGGGAGAGCGAAATCAATAGTAAGTTTTTGGTGAACATGAATATCAACAGGTCAGATTTAACGGCAATCTAATAGGTTGTTTGGAGTAGTGGGGCAAAACACTAGCCTCCAGATACTGCTCCAGTAGACAGGCACAGTCACAGCCAATAATAGAAAGCAACCTGGAGAACAGTCTTACACTCCTTTGCTCTTTTCCTCACTTTCAGAATGGCCTTTAACCTCAGGCAGAATATTTTTCATAGTGACATTGCACTGCAGAGAAGTTCAGTGAAGAGCAGCCATCAACCTCATGGCTGCAGTGTTTCCCTCCTGTGGTTTGGAGGGGGGGGGGGCAGCTAAAAGAAAGAGTGTCTTCCCCTCTCTGAATCAAGTCCAGATCTCACCAAGCAGGTTCACACAAGCAGGTGTAAGTATGTGCACAAGCACACACTCATTCAGACACACTGCTCATATGACATACTAGTGAGAGGTGTGGTTTGCTCACACTGTAGGTTTCAGGGATGGGAAGTGAAGGAAGGTGATGTGACTGATCTCACTGTGATCTAACTTCTGAGAGGAGGTGGCTGGTTTGATTCCCAAGATCCAGAAGGGGAACGGAAGTGAAGTGCTGCCTCAAATGCCCCACACAAGCTGAGCAGTGGTAAACCATTTTTTTAAAGGTAAAACTGAAAGTGGAGGCAATCCAAATTGAAAGTTGGGATGGTTGGGAAATACACTTATACAATAATATGCAGCTGGACCCAGCAAAAAGTGGCCCAGCAGATAACAACCCAAGTATCAACCTCTGGGCTGAAAAATGAAGCCAACACTGAAATACCAGTTTGGTTGTTGTACAGATTGAACAAACAAGACATAATGTGTTAATTAGTGAGGTTTAGATGTGCTGGTAGGTGTTGTTACGTTATGACAGTGCCAGGCTAGCTGTTTCCCCCTCTATCCAGTCTTTATGATAAGCTAAGCTAACAAGCTGCTGGCAGTAGCTTTGTATTTACCAATGACCTGTATGGTTCAGGCTGGAGGAGTTGCCTTGCTGAGAGCTGACACAGTGACCAATGACTTTAGAGAAGAAGCATGAAACTGTGATCGTCACCCAGGAGAAGCTACATGAATATGGCTAGCCAGCTAGCTCAAATAGAAATGAAACAACATGTTACCACACCGTTAACGTGTTAATCTGTCGATTTTTACACATCAACAACATGCTGACATGTTCACAACACGTTAACAGTGTGTGATCATACATACAATTCTGAACAGGTGAGAGTCATAAGTTCTAAATGGCTGCTGATATTATATGTGTGTGTGTGTGTGTGGGGGGGGGGTTACAGCAGTTAGTCTACTCCTTCAATGCTACTTTAGGATACAGACCAACGTCATGAACATCTGGCTTTGGTAAACATCAACTTTTTTTGGAGCATTTTAATTTAATTTCAGGCTACACTCTTAATCCTGATGAAATGGTAAAATAATGACAGACAGGTTGACAGGAATGTCCAGATTTTCACTCTTCAATATCCTTATCCTTCAGTCTTTGCCAATTTTCACAAACAAGCTCTTGCAGTTTGGATGATTATACCCAAAGTTACCAGTTCTGATTAATAATGTAATGTTCTGTGGCCCTTTGAGTGCAGAAATGACCAAGCTCTTAGTTGGTGGGAGAGACCTTTCTGATTGTTTGTGTAGTCATTGCAAAATATGAAAAATAGCAACTGGAAACTTTTCCAAATATCTCAGTGGAGAAAGTTTGGTCAGACCCTTAGAAGTTCGTCATTCCAAATCAAATCAAATAAATTCTCATAAACAATTCACATTGTTATAAATTATTACATCAATTTAAAGCAGCATGTTCTTTCTGTAAAAAAAAGAAATTGAATCTATTTCTCACTTTTTCAATGAAGGTATTTATTCTCAAGAGTTCTGGGTTGAAGTTGCTCTATTGATTTATCTAAGTGTTAATTGACTGCAGCAATATGAGAAAACATGGTCTTGTTTCAGAATTTTAATAAAGGCTCACAATCCACTTACAATGTTCTCAAATATATCTGTCTTATCGGAAAATATCAAATCCATCAAGCTGGAATTAAACCGCACCTAATATCCATCCAGACAGCTATTAAGACCTCTCACATAATCAGACAAATACTAATATATTACCCATTGCTAAAATAGCATCAATCCAATATAAATGATTAAATCATGTAAATCATGTCATTGATTTTGCCAAATCATCACTATAGTAACTACCTGATGGAAAATCATACATACACACATAAAAATTAAAACAAAGCTACATAAATGACAAAATCTGAATCATACTAGGCTGTTAATGTGTCCACAGTTAGATAAACAGCTGGTCGTCCTGGTTCTTCTTGGTTGGAGAGATTAGATGAAGCCCTACCGTTGAGAGTTGCTGTTCATTTCAGTAATAACAGTAAAACACTTTATTGCTGACAGAGACAGAGAGACCATTTTACTAAACCACCCTCCTGTGTGAAAAAGGCACAACTCTCTTTTCCTGAGTGCTGCACTTCATACATCAGTGAAGTGTTTTATTTTCTGTTTTAGAAAGACAAGGAGAAAAACCAAGTTACTTGCCTCAAAGGAAGAACTGACTGACTGTTGTTGCGAAGAAACATTCATAGCAGCAAGTTTGTAGGACTGTGTCATCATATTTGATATATAATGATAAACAGATAATGTAATCATATGTAAATGCACAGACATATTCACATATGGAACTCTTAGGAAATAATCACACAAGTGTATATGTGAATGTCTCATCCTCTCTTTCCCTTCTCCACCCCCATATTTTCACCCCCCATAATGTTTGAGTGTGTGCGAGTGTGTGTGTGGTGTTGGCTTGGCTACCACCAGCAGGGACAGCTCTGTGTGGCTTAGCAGTCTGGACAGAACAGCAGTTTCCTGTCAGAGTGGCTTTGCTGGGTTTTTGGGGGCTTTAGGTTCTGCTGGTACAAGGGCTTCCTTACACAAGTGTGGGTGCACCATTACACACATGCTTGCAGATGATGTATACTCCATATTGACAGTTGGATGAATGCTGAGGTTTCTTCTGCTGGGCTATGGTCAAACCTTTACATCAGATCAGTTTAAGATGCTATATTAAATTGGAAGAGCTTCGGCATGGGCAGAAGCTATTTCTTCAAGCCAGCCTGTTGGATCTGGTCACATGAGGATTTTGTGAGTAAGATGAAGGCAGTGCTTGACCATCCAGATTATCAGAGCAATGCATCTGACTGATTATTAAGTCTTCAGCAGGGAGGAGTGTTGCTGATTATTCAGTTGATTTTTGGACTTATTCTGCTGACGCCCAGTGGAACATGAAGCCTTACTTTCTCTTGCCATTAGAATTAGAAACAGCCTATGTGAACAGCAGCCATCTGCAACTTGCTCTCTGGCCTAAACCTTAATGAGAGTGAGACCCCAATCTTCAGTTAGTCATCCAGCCAGTCACAACATCCTCTCCTGAAGAAAAGCCAATGTGGCTGCGGCGAGCCCATGTTTGCAGAATCAGGGCTGGTGAGTGCATCTTTTGTGGCCAAACTGGACATTTTCTGTCAGCCTCCCCGATTTGGCCAAAAGACAGGGCTCACCAGTATAAACGGGGGTTTAGGTGTTCCAGAGCAACTCCCATCTAAGCCTTGATTACAGATACAAGCCACTATCTGTTGTAACCAGTTCTCCTCCTCTCCTCTCTAAGCCATACTCGACTCTGGGATGGAGGATAACTTTTTAGATGCCCTGGATCAAAAATTGCTGGCCCTTGTCATCCAACAATTGAGAAACTCAAGTTCAACATTATTTCTGCTCCCATAACACAGTTCTTGCTAGGACACCCCTGCCTAAAGCATTAAAAACCCTATATTGATTGTTCTGCTGGGAAAAATGTGAGTTGGAGTCCTCTCCCACAGAGGGCAGATGTCATGATAAGAGGGGGGAACCCATGACCGGTCCGGAGCCATGGACTTGGGGGAATCCTCCTATGCAGGAGACTCTGCAGACCTTGACTCAGGACTGGAGCAGTGCACAATTCTCCCCCCAGCCTGTTACCTCTCCAGTGGCCCAGTTGATGGTGAGGTTGTGCGAAGTCAACCACGGAAGACCCATGATGAGCGGATGGAGAGGCGAGCTGTACAGGTAGAAGGAGAGCACCTCAGAATGTTCTTGAGCCATTAAAATCTTGACAGGCTGTGTGCGATGAGCGACCCTGCATAACAGTCTGCTGTCCAACGCCCAACGCATTCACCTAAAGCGGTTTGGGAAGAGGAGTCACAGAGAGTTTAAGTATTTTGGCTAATCTCCAGTCAATGAAACTCTCGTCAGCCCCAGAGTCAACCAACGCCTGCAGAGAAGATGTGTCACAAGGGGTAATTAACTGGAGTTGAGTTAATGGGTGAGTTAAGAAGGTAGAGGAAGTAGCATGGCTCACCAATGCCCTCTTCTTCAAGGGTGAGCCCGGTCTTTTACCAGCCAAAAATTCTCAATGCTGTCCACAGTAGATACATCGACCCTCCCGAAGGCGGTACTGTCATTCCTGAGGAGAGAGGTGAGCCCAACCCAGCTGCATGGGTTCCTCTAAGGGATGTGTGAGCGCTGTAGGAGTCAGGGCAGAGGAGAAAGACGTCGAGGAACAGGTCTCCGACCAGGCTGCTGCCCCTTCTGGCGTGGAAGGGAATCAGCAGATCTGGTCCTCTCTTTCTCCCAGTGCTTGAGGCGATTTTCTATCTTAATGGATAGGGAGATAAAAGAGTCCAGATCCACAGGCCAGTCCAACGCCACATTGGTCCTTGATATCATCTCATGGTGAAAAGCGTCCAGCGGCTGTTCAAGCTGCTCTCCACGGCCAAGGTGCGGAACTCTAAGGCATAGTCTGCAACCAGCCACCGCTCCTAACGGAGGTTGATCAGAGCAGCAGCCTCAGGACCAGGGCAGGAATAATCAAATATCTTTTTCAGGGTTTCAGTGAACAGAACAATTGAGTGGCAGATGGGGGAGTTGCTGGAAGACAGCATTCAACACCCCACCATTTTGGTGATGCCATTTGGAACAATATGTTGAGGGACTTTTTCAGTCATTTTGTCTTTATCTATCTTGATGACATCCTGATCTTCTCCAAAAGCCAGTCTGAACATGTACTGAACCTTTATTGCTGGTGCTGTTCTGTCTCAGCACCTTGAACAGAATTAGAAGCTCCATCCCTGTGCCTCTTTCTCCTGTGGAAAGTAGGCTAATTATGACATAGGAAATAGGGAACTTCAGGCTGTTAAACTTGATATTGAAGAATTGAGACTGTTGGGGGCATAACGTCTGTTTGTGGTCTCACCATAACAATCTTGCCTACTCTCAATCAGCAAAGCGACTGAACTCTGTTTTGCAGTAACTTCAATTTCATCCATACTTACCACCCAGGCTCTGGTCATGTGAAACCAGATGCCCTGTCCTGTCAACTCTAACTTAGCTTGATACACTTCTTGTGGCCCACAATGGAGACAGATACTTGGGCCTGCATTGCCGCTTGCACTGTATGTGCTCAAGGACAAGCTTCACATTCCCCACCTGAATGTCTGCTCCATCCCATGTTGTTCCCAGTCCTCCATGGTCACACATCTCACACCTCCCCAAGGTATTACCCCTGTACTTACCCTTTTGCTTTGTCTAAGCTTTTATCTGCAAACAAAAGTGCTGTCAATCCAACTGTTGTCAAGTTAAAGCTAACCAGTTCAATGAGAAATTACCCAACTTTCCATGTCTCCCAACTTAAACTCATGTTTACCAGTCCTGTGCCCTCAGTACCCTTTCACTGTCTGCCAGCTACTGTTAAGGTATCAGCTTTGCCTTTCCCTCCTCCTTGTGGTTTCCTGTTTCCCCTACCTAATGTTTCATATTTGTCCACAGTCTGTCTCTCTTTTTATGTGTGTATGCTGGATTTAGCTTCCTGCTTTCACTCTCTCGCTGTTCAACCTGAGCACCTGCAGCTGATCAGGTGATCAACTCTACAAGCCACTTGATCACTGCAACATGCAAATTTTGCAGACCCTGAATGGCAGGCACACAGAAAGGGCTGTGAAAGAGATTGACAGGGATTGTGAAAACTTCATGGGTTTTTTGCCTACCCACCGGCCCATTGAGATTTGTCCCAGTACACCCATAAATCATAAAATATGCTTTGAAGAAAGGATAAGGTGAGTGTCCTTTTTTTCTATTTTTGTTTTCACAAATCAAAAAATCCCATGAAAGCCCAAAACCAACACATATCCATCCATCCATCCATTTTCTTCTGCTTTTCCAAGGTTGGGTCCCTCTCCCCAGCAACGTTTTCCAGTTCCTCCTGGGGGATTCTAAGGTGTTCCCAGTCCAGGTATATAATATCTCCAGTGTGTTCTGGGTCTACCCCAGGCCTCCTACCAGTTGGACATGCTTGGAAAACCACCCCTGATAAATTGGTCCTCTCCTGAGCACAGATCATTAGGCTAATCGGCACCCAAGCACTTTGAATTTCAAGAATGCTTATTGAGTGGATCACATATTTGAGGGCAGGGTGGAGTCTCTTGCTTGCCAAACGACTCTTTTAAAAATGCAAAGCAGCAAAGGGCTTGGCATAGTTTTGATGTGTGTCAGTGTGAGTGAGTATTTGTCTGTAGAAAGGCCTGTGCACAGATCTATGTATGAATGCATATGGTAGAAACGTGTTTGTTTTAAACCTGAAGAGTGGGGCACTCCTGTCATTGACAGGCTGTTTCTGCACACACCCTTCACCCTCCTACAACAGTGCTGAAAGAATCCTGATGCAAATGACTCAGAGAAACTCAGTTCACCAAAATTTGAAACATCATATTTTCTCAACATCTGTGCATTGCAAGCATTAAAATGAAATTTGAGCAACATGTGTTTCCAGTGACAACGTCCCAGTTACTACATCAGTGGGAATTATAAGTGGGATTATTTCTTTGTTACAAAATATAATATATAATAATGTTCTCTGTGGACCATGAGAACCGTGTCCCCCACAAATCACATTTATATACTACAAAAGATTTTGGTGTAATATGTTTTGGTATAACTGTAGTTGCTGTGTGGATTAACGTTGACTTCAATTGTTTTTTCCGGGTTACGAAGTGAACAGCAAGAAGTTTAGGCTACAAAATATATTAGGGAAAGATTATGGTTTAGTCTTATCTTGTATCAACTCTGATCTTTTTAGTTTTCAACAAATGACATCTTTCATCTAACCTCAAACCAAGCACCTAAACATAAATATAAAGTCATTAGATATTCATCACACTTTAGTTGCCACAACTGGATATTGCAGAGCAAATGATCAAGCAAATGAAGCACATACACTTGGTATCAACATTTAGCAACTTTCCAGCTAGTACAGTATGTTCATTGAGAGTATTTCCTCATTGTGGTGAAAAAAAGAGACAGCAAACATCATATGTCTGAGGCAGTGTTGACTACACAACAAATATCATTGTTTCATTAAACAATAAATCCATGAAAAAGACAGATAATGGATTTTGTGTGTTAACAAAAAAGGCTGGGGAGAAAAACGTCCCTCCTACAGTTTGTCTCGTCTTTACCAAAACTGCAGTGACACCATCGACATGTTTTTATTCTGCTGTGTCTGTATCAGAGTCTGTGTTTGCCACACCTGCACTATGATGACTCTGGAATGATATGTCCACACCCTGTACAATTCAGCATTTGTGGCCCAGAGAACCTGCTGGTTTGACACATTACAGTTTGGACATAGAGACATTTACTTTGGTCACTTGGAAGTCTCAGACCTCCGCTAGGGTCATCATTATAAATCGAATATGTTGTACAGAGGAGTTCAAACCTGCAGAACCTTTTATATGTTTTTAAATCTAGATCACATATTTCACACACATTTCAAACTGATGTTCAATAAAATGTCTGAATAAATATTTCATTTTGTAGCCTGTGTCGTGGGTTTCCAATATTTTTCTCTGACTTAAAGCTGCTTCAGGGCAGATTCAAGGGAAACTATAGCACAGCAACATAAATACAATACACACATGCAGGATTTCCAGGAGTAAACATGAACCCTCCACACACAACAAAACACAACACAACACAACATCAGTAGTCCCCATCAGTAAACCCCACCACTGTATGGCACCACCCTGGGCAACAATGTGTCCAAAGCTCAGTTCCATAGGTGTCATACTTGTCATACCAGCACTGAACCCACCTCCTCCAGGTAATAAAACTCTGGTGACAGCCAGACACACCTCACAGTTACCCAGGTCGCACCTTCCTGGGGAATGCAGACTTCAGGCCTAACAAAGGCATGAATGCACTTCCCTTCCTTCATGTCATACCTGTGCATATTCAACCAGATAGTATCACTGCAACATAAACACCTTCCACATTTTCTGTCCATACTGGTTCAGAGATATGTCTGAATGAATGTCTGATGTCAATTACACACTCAGACATTCTGAGACTCATACTGTGCAGTGGACAGGGAATAGATTCAACCAGGGGGCAAGGCAGAAGGCTTAGATTCAGGAAGAACAATGTCGTTTTTGTCCAGCATATGGAAGTGATCCAGGTGTTAACCCTGTCAGAGGTAAATTAAAGCCCAGGAGAGTCCACTAATCTTGTCTGCACATTATGTCCACACAGCATCCACAGCTGCAGGCCATTCAGCCCGGACACTCTCAAAGTGAGAGCTCAGTTTGCGCTCTTGGCCTTTAGTCAAGCTGGTTCAAGGCTGAGGTTGAACCTCTTCTGTTTGCTGCAGGATGTCAAAGACCAATCATCTTATCATGTCTGAGGAAAGCAGCTTTCTTACTGCCACCTCTAGTTCTCTTGGTCCTCCTACAGTGCTTTTACTCTGCTTTTATAGTGTCTCAACTTCTAGTTTCTCAATACTTCATCAGTGACTCAATGCTGTTCTACTTCTAAAGCTATTTCTATTTCTACTTCTACAGAGCTTGTACTTCTACTGCTACTTCAACAGTGCTCTTGCTGCTTCTGCCACTTCTTCTGTAGTTCTTCCTCTAGCCCTATGTTACGTCTACTGCTTGTTCTCCTTCTATCTCCATCCTTTTTTTTTTTTGAAGATTTTACCTGTATCTTTACATTGATCCTACCTAATACTATTTCTACTTCTACTACAGTGCATTCAGTCTTCAGACTCCTTCAATTTCTTAAATTTTTTTTATGTTGCAGCCTTAAAAAGAAATAATTTCAATCCTCCACAATGACAAAGACTGAACTGTTTGGTCTCAGTTCTCAGAGTCATGTCTGGAGGAATCCAGAGGAGATGATTAGAACTGGTTGTTCATCTGAAAGTTTAGTTAAATTTTCTAAAATTCTGTTTTCCCTTTGTCATTATGGGGTGCTGAGTGTTGACTGGTGAGGGAAAAAAACATTTTTTCATTTTCATCTCAGCACCATAACAAAATGTGAAGAAACTGAAGGGGTCTGAATGCGTTCCAAATGCAGTTTAATTGTACCTGTACTTTTACTTTTATAATGATTCCACTTAACTTATACAGTGCTTCTTTTTTAGTTCTGTTACCATGTCACGTTGATTTTTGCATTTAAGAAGTGGAACAATTTTCTAATTCTATAGTTATCCCCAGTCTGCTGTCACATGACACGTTCCTTCACATGATCAATAGAGTATATCTGTCTATCAAGCTGTAAATATTTGAGTATTAGATGATTTACGATGATATTTTTGTTCCAATATTAAAAAAAAAAAAAAACAGGCAACTAAAATGAACCACTGTGCTTCTCCTTTGAGCAGCAGGGCGAGGTGCTTCCTCCCAGCAGAGTAATCAAGCGCAGCTGACTGGGAGGAACCCCGGAGGGAGACCTGCACTACACCTCCCAGCCTGCCTGGGGAGCTCAACAGGCTCCATTAGGCAGCATGCCTGGGGCAGCAGGAGAAAGTTAGGGCAGAAGACAGAGTCTAGGCTGCTTGTCCTGTTGTTGAGCAGATAAGCATCGTGACAGTGAATATGTATGTGGAGCTGATGTCTCCTCCCTCACAGAAGTCATAGTTAAGAACAGAACCTCAGAGCTGTGAGTGATCCAGGAAATTTAAGCAGCTGGAAACCTGCTGAGTGTTGTCTAACAATTACACTGCTCTCTGTTGCCCTGCTCTTTTGTAGCAGTAAATGAAATATAAACTAGCTGGACTTCTAAAGTTTTCCACTTCAGCAGGGTCTTCATCAGACTGGGCAGTGTATCAGTGTATCAGCCTCTCCTGTTGGCTGAATCATGCCCATGCTGATGATGAGAATGCAGCTGTACCAGTTCAACAGTCCAGATAGACATTCCAGTTGTGGTGAGTCTGGACCAGCCTCCCAGACTACACCCTGCTGGAATGCTTCACCTTTCATCACGGAGGCAGGCAACCTGTCACATTAGCATCGTTGTTGCAAACAGAAACTTTGAAGACAAAGATAAACCCCACAACCAAACTCCATTTTACACATTCTTAACTTTCATGACTTGCCTGAATTAAAGGGCCACTACAGCAATTTTACATATGATGATCACTTGTTATGTGGAGTGCAGCTCAGCCTGTGAAAACAGCTGTATACTGTCTGAAGCTGTGAGGCTGTAAACCTGATGCTGTCTAATGAATGAATGACTGCTGTAAAGGTGCATTCTGGGAGCTGTTTGGTCGTCCCGGCCTCCGATGCTTCAATTTTGACCATTCTTTTCAAATTTTCAACAACTATTGAAAGCATATTTATTTTAAAGACATCAGCTGTGTTTTTTCATAGCTTAGCCCATTAAGCCTCTCAATGATTTGAAGACGGCAGTGTGCTGAAACCTTTAGAACTTAAAATAAAAGAGCCCATCCAGTGAAGACCCAGAGAGGCAAAAAAACTGTTAAAAGTTTATTCAAGTTTATTTTGACAAAACTGGATTATCCTACTAATTCACATCATCCTATAGGATTTGTTGTTACCACATATAGTAAGAGTAACATAAAAATGTCAGATCAAATTAAAGGTCCAATATAGTCTAAAGGTAGATGTCCATGTGTTGTTTGATTATAGATCAGGTCTAGCTTCTATATCAATACTGTGAAAGTATCAAAGCCTCAGTCCACAGAGAAATGCACACAGCTTGTTTTCAGAAACTGAGCCTTAAAACCAGCTGTCAGGATTTCTGGAACTTTGTGATGTCACAAAAGAGCAGTCACCGCCCTCAGCCAAGCCCCAAGCCCAATCCATCTGGACCCACCATCAAACCTTGCAGGATTTGGTCTCTCTGGGTGTTTACCTGAAATGTGTTATATTTTTATCACTCAGAAAACAGTCAGCCAATCAGAGAGCCTCCTCTCTTCTGATTGGCTCACTGTTGTTACTAGAGCTCCAGAGAGAAACCTGAGAGAGGAGATGTAAGACCATACTGGGATGGTTTTTGGTTCTTAAAACCACAAATATATCTTCTTATGGATCAACAATTCAAATAAAACACAGGAGAAGAGGAAAATATGGAGCTTTAAATCATATGATTAAAAAACTCTTGGATCTCTGGAAAATGATTTTTTTGGATTCCTCATGAGTGAATTTTGGTGTGACCTTAAATATGATTCTTAGTTGTGATTTCATTTATTATCTTGATAAGTATTTTGTGTTGCCTTCTTTATATATCTTACGTCTACACCCTGTGTCATTGCTGATCATCTTGTCCTGAAACTGAGTCAAAAAGATATTTTTCATAACAATGGAATGTAAACAATTAAATTAATGATTATTCTTCACATTTATTTTGTAAATCACTGATTTGATTATAAAGTAAGGTCACTGCAGCTGTAAGGTCTTATTCATGCTAACATTCCTAGTTTACTCTGGTACTGGTATTCTGTTCCCTTGTTGGAACATTTGAATAATGACCAGTATGAGTCGGCCTATTATCTGTTTATTGGTATAATGTTGTTGTGAAAGGCTCTCAGACACATGAATAAAGCAGTCCTCCAGTCAAAGTGTTGTAGTTTCAGATTGTAGTTTGAGCAGCTTGTATGTTTGCAGGAGGGTTTGGCCTGTTAATATTTAAGCAGAAAACAGACTGTTCCCTTCATTGATTTGTCACGTCCATTGACTCTCACCTTTGTATCAGTAGTGGACTGCAATGTTGATGGGATTAGTGGGGGGGCTGTCACCTCTGCACAATATCACTGTTGGCTTCTGATGACATGACAGGAGATAAGTACAGCATGGTCAGATTTAGACCTTAACAACACAAAACTCCAGTTCATTCTTAAGGATCTGAGATCATTCTCCTTTGATACTGTGTGTGGTGTTTGTTGCTCTGATTGATCTCTACTGTGTAAAATCTGATATGTTTACATTTTTAACTGCTTTAAAGATGTTGCTGGCTGATCATCTATCTCCAAACTATTGCACTACTCACTCATTACCAAATTGCAAACATATCCACGGATGAGGCAATGCAGTTTTACACTCAGGTGGGTGTTGGTAAAGGCAGGATCCATCCGGAGGTCAGGCAGAGGGCCAACGGGAGGCAGAGTAGGAGGGCGAGGCAGAGCAGGGCACCGGGGTCCAGAGGAGGCAGCCAGTGACAGGTAGTTTGGACTGGCTAACAGGTGAAACTGAAAACCTGATGGCTGATGGTCCTAAATCTGCCAAGATGGCCAAAATGGCTGACTTGAGAAACGACTCAGGACCAGGCTTGCTGTCTGCTGGGATGGCCAAATCAGGCTTGACATCAGCCGGGACCCAAGGAAAAGGGACTACTCAAGGTCTTCAGGGTCAGGCTCAGACTGGGAGGCTAGCTGGATTGGGTGCAGATCTGGATCTTATCTAAAAAAACAGATAGATAGATAGATAGATAGATAGATAGATGGATGGATGGATGGATGGATGGATGGATGGATGGATGGATGGATGGATGGATGGATGGAACAGTCCTGAGTGATTCCAGACTCCTGCCAAGCACGGACCCAGCCTTTTGACCAGCTTGTCCAGTCTCTTTGTGTTCATGTCTGACATGCTGCTGCCCCAGCAGACTGCAGCATTAAAGAGTTACACTGGCCACCACTGACTGATAAAACATGTGCAGCATTTCACTGAAGATGGCAGATGGCATCTGTGTTCAGGGACCAGTCCAGTTTACTGTCCAGGTGCACACCTAGGTATTTATAAGTGTGCACCACCTCAATGTCCTTCCCTCGAATGTTGACTGGCTGAAGGGTGGGTCTAGACCTCCGAAAGTCCATGACCATCTCCTTGGTCTTGAAGGTGTTCAGAAGGAGGCAGTTCTTGTCGTTCCATTCACTGGAGGCCATCGTCAGATCCCTGTACTCCTCTTCCTGGCTGTTCCTGATACACGCAACAATAGCTGAGTCATCCGAGTATTTCTGGATGTAGCATGACTCAGAGTTGTATTTAAAGTCGGCTGTATACAGGGTGAACAGGAATGGAGCCTGAACAGTCCCCTGTGGAGCCCCAGTGCTGCTCATCACTGTCCCTGAGACACAGTTACTGAGCCTGACGTACTGTGGTTGTATCTTCGTCAGGTAATCCACAATCCAGGACGTGATGCAGGGATCCACCCCCATCCCTTCCAGCTTGTCTTCAAGAATGGGGGGTTGGATGGTGTTAAATGCACTTGAGAAATCAAAGAACATAATCCTCATGTACCTACCTGGCTCATCCATGTAAGAATGGGCCTGATGGAGCATGTAAAGGACGGCATCATCCACTCCAATATGTTTTTTGTGGGTGAACTGTAAGGGGTCTAGTGCATGTTCAATCTGTGGCTTCAGAAGGTGGAGAAGCAGCCGCTCCAGGTCTTCATGATGTGTGATGTGAGGGCCACCGGTCTGTAGTCATTTATCTCAGCCAGTCGTCCTACTTTAGGTACCGGAAGAAGACATGATGTTTTCCACAGAACCAGGACCCTCCCTGTTTGAAGGCTTAAGTTAAAGATCCTCTGGAGAGACTCAGCCAGCTGGGCTGCACAGTCCTTTACCAGCCTTGGACACACACCATCCCGGCCTGTTGCCTTTCCAGGGCGTAGCCTCTTGAGCTCTGCCCTCACCTCCTCGGCTGTAAAGGACAGGAGGCTTGACTGATGTTCTTCTCTTTATAGCCAGTGATGGTCCTCATCCCCTTCCACACCTCTCTGGTGTTGTTGTGCTGCAGCTTCCTCTCTACTTTATTTTTGTAGTCCTCCTTCTCCTGCTTTAATCTCCTCTTCAGCTCATGTTGCTCATACCTGAGCTTCTCCCTGTCTCCATCCCTGAAGGCCTCCTTTTTCTGGTTGAGGAGGGTCTTGATGTGACTGGTGATCCAGGGTTTGTTGTTTGGAAAGCAGTGTACAGTCCTTGCTGGTATTACAGTGTCCATACAAAAGTTAATATAGTCTGTGGTACATTCAACCAGTCTATCAAGGTTGAGGCTCCTTGCTTTTATCATTTTCCACTGGCCTCTGGGGTTCAGTTCCCGAAGGAGCGGGTGGTTGCAGCCTGCTTCAGTACACATGGCTTGTTTGAAAGCTGAAGAAAAACCAGATTATGATCTGATATGCCAAGTAGTTGTAGAGCTGAAGCAGTGTAGGCCTCCTTGACATTTACATACAACAGATCCAGTGTCTTATTTTCCCCTGTGGGACAGTCAACATACTGAGTGAAGCCAGTCAGGTGAGAGGTGAGAGTGACATGGTTAAAATCCCCCAATATTGCAATGAATGCATCAGGGTGCTGGGTCTGTATTCTAGCAACAGTCTCATGGATGACGTCACACGTGACTGCAGACTCTGCTCGTGGTTGAATCTAAACAACAATGGCGATGATGTGTGAGAACTCCCTCTAAGACCAACTGCCAACAGTTCAATATCCCGACAGCAGATCTTCTCCTTCATTGTGATGTGACCTGGTTGCACAATCTATTGTTCACATGCAGAACCAGTCCTCCAACTTTATTCTTCCCACTTGCCCTGGCGTGTCTGTCCACTCACACTGCAGTGAAGCCGGGTAAATCCAGTGAGGAGTGTTTTCGGTTAACCAGGTCTCTGTGAAACACATGAGACTACACTCACGATATGCTCGCTGGTTCTTCACAAGTGCCTCCAGTTCATCACACTTGTTATCCAGGGAGTTGACATTTCCCATGAGGATCAATGGTAGAAAAAGGCTTATACCTCCATCTCCTAGCCTTTAGCTTAGCCCCGGCTCTGCATCCACAGTACGGCTTCTTCAGTTCAGCTGGTATGGGACGCTTAACTCCATATCTGTTAAACTTTAAAGCCAGGAGTTCTTCCTTTTGTACATTATTTTCTCCATCGTCAGACGAAACAACAGCGTAGAATAAAAAACATCAATTGACAAAAAATACACTAATATATAGAAATGTGTTGCAAAAGAACTAAGAGCTACACGGACTTGCTGCCACTTGTTGCCACTTGTTGTCAGCTCATCCTTCAAACAAATAATATATAAATAAATGAAATTAATATAAAGGTGTGAAGACAATCAGAATATTATAGGATTGGCTAGACCACTTGTGGAAGTGATCTGGCTCGCACTGCGCCTGGATCTAAGCAAGGAGTCGATGAGATCTTGACAGACATTCTTTAAACAAATTGCCAACAATTTGATTGTTCACCAGACTCTACTTTTTCTTGCTACCACAAGCTGCCAGTGAAAAATCTACAAACAAGGAAAAAAAAGATAACTACACTGTGCCAGACAAGGGTTCACATGATGTAGCTAACACTGGCTACTTGCGAGCTTCTCCACTGGCTCTGATGACCTACATATAGTGTAAATGAGTAAATTACAAAGGCTACTAAAATGCCTTCTGTAATGTGACCCTCACCTTGCACAAGGTAGCGGTCCCACAAGAGAATCATCATCATTTTGAATTAAATTTGTTGACAAATCTGCTAGCTCCACGTACCTTATAGAAAGCTCGTCACAATGCAGGGAGAAACTGGACAACTCGGATTAATATTAGGATCAAGTGAGTAATCCAGTATCTAGTTACTTATCCAGATATCCAAAAAAGACTGTATATTAGCACCAGGTGGCAATGGGCTCAGTCAAGCAAATCACAAACATCCCTTAATATTGCTTAATGGAGCAATAACGGTTTCTCAATACAGAGTACACTACAGTAAGTCCAGACTCCCATACTTGGGAGTTCGGCCTTCACAGGTTAAACTCAGAAGTCCAGACTCTTGAGGACAGGAGGACTATTTTCAACTGGAACAGCAGAATTCTTCCTAATATCAGCAGCTCAGATCAGCATGTTACACTTCAACACACCAGTACCTGACTGTACTGTGACTAACTGATCTAAACTCAAATCCCCATGAATATGGAGCACACTGCCTCTGTTCATTTTCATTTATATATACTTATTTTTATTGAGATGTGATTGTACACAGAAGCTCACAGAGGCAGCACTGTTTTTAAACTGTCCAGTAAATCTAGACTGTCCTCCTGTGAAAAACGAGCAGACAGGTCGGCTTATTACAACCCATAGTTACGTTTTGTTGCTAGGTGACATCTAGTGGTCGTAGCATTGATGACAGTAGCAAAGGGAAAAGTGCGATGACAAGAGTGATACAATCTGTGTTAGGAGGAGGTTGTCGTGGATGGATGGGTCAACAAAACACAGGAATATGACACAGGAGATCGGTGTTCAATTCCCAATTAGTTTATATTGTTTCTATTATCCATGACCGTTCATTGTTATTATTGTAACCATGACAACAAGTCTGATGTTGAGGAAGTACTTATTTTAACCCAAATCATGATCTTTTCCTATCCCTAACCAAATAGATTTGTGCCTAAACATAACCAAGCCATTACCGTTATTATAGTAACCACAGCAACATTCAGTACGCCGTATATGGTTATTTAGCTTGGAGCACTTGTTGCTCCTGCCGCTGGTGGGGGCGCTTTATTAGAAAACACTCCTCTGGGTCATATTTGAAGGTAGGAAGAAATGACCGACATGCTCGTATGGATTGGAGGACTTGTTGAGCAAATCATGTATTTATTCATCTTTATCTTCTCAGACTAACCAGCAGCAACAAATATTATATTTCAACTCAAATTTCTCCTTCCAAAAGGAATTTTATCAGATATAAGAACACTACAGACACAGAGCCGCCAGTAACTGACCAAAGGGCTGCAGAGATAACACTGACCGGCCGCTCATCTCAGGAGGACGGTCCTCACATCTCTGAAAATACCACCCGAAGAATTACCAAACAGATGTTATTTGTTTAAACCGACACATATTTGAAGTCTTAATGGAAAAACATCAAAACTTAATGAAGTAATATAGTAATAGTCCTAGGGGGAAATAGTTTCAGCTTTGATCCTGTCTCACAATCTCTGCCGTTGTCACTATTTGGTGTGAAATGTATTGTGCGATTCTTAGCCATCCCAAGTCCACACAAGACATGTACCAATGCATCCTGGATAAAACAGGCAGAGCGAGAACACTTCCTGATATTTGATCTGTACTTGGGCAGATGAGGACTTTGAAGAAGAACAAGAACACAAGAACAGAGGAGAACGCACAGTGAGAAACAGCCTATGAGTCAGGTGGCAGCAGTGTTCCCCGCTTGAATTCCTTTAAACATGAACTCCCTGGGGTCAAAGGTCAGCATGTCATGAACTCACTGACTTACTATTATGAGAACGAACCACTGCAATAGTGGGAATGGCTGTACATGAAATAAACATACTGAGTTACAGACACATAAACTCACTCTCACACTGAATAAGGTTTCCTTGTGAAGATGAATCACATGAATAGATTTAATACCTGAGCTGGGCTTAAAATGACTAACTGCTTTAACACTTTAATGCTGACAGTACTGAGAGTAAGAGCATGGAGGGGAAGACAGAAAAGACAGAACTCAACACTACACTGTTGGTTTCCTAAACCACATGAGAACACGGAAACACACACACTGTTTCTTTCAGCTGATAACAGTCTTTCCTTCCATGGTGTAGGGGTCATGACCTTCAGCACTGATGTTCAATGACACTGCGTCACTCCAGCACAGGGATGGAAAGAATGAGCCAACACTCCACTCTATACAGTCCTCAAAAAGGACTAAAACTCATAATGTGCACACAGTCCAGGTTCAAGTGCTTTTAATTGTCATGTATTTAAAAAAACACAAGGCTATGTTTAGACTGACAACAGCCCTCCAGCAGAACAAGACAAGGAGCTGCAGAGGTGAGGTGTTGCTACAGGTACAGGTGAGGAGATCCGACAGGGTCTGTCCTCCTCTGAAGCAGGATCCTGTACTTTGCTAACACTCTGCAGAGCCTGATCCGTGGTCGCATTCAGATCAATGCAGAGGTGTGTTTTGAAACAGTGGAAAGTGTATTTGTTCTCTTGCGGGGGAAATGACTTTATCTTAAATTACAATCACATGTGTTTTCACAGAGATCATACTCCAATACGTAATCACATATGTTGGTAGCACTTTACAATCAGACTCTCCTTATAAAGGATTTATGAATGGTTTCTAACTAGTTTAGTAATTAGCTTGTTAATACTTTATGAATCATTTATAAGCTGTTATAACACCTTAGATAAAAAGGGCAACAGTGACTGGTTGCTTGCCAAATAGTGAGCCCACATGTCTCTGTACTGTTCAGCCTCTTGTCTCATTAGTTACTGAGCTTTCTTTGTTTTCTCCAACCATTTATAAATCCTTTATAAGGGTAGTCTTATTCTAAAGTGTTAACCATGTGTTTAAGCTGCTCAAATGGGAAAAAATAGACTACTAAGAACAAAGAAATAGTGATGCAGCCAGAAGCTCTACTGTCGCTACCTGCTGTGGAAGAGTTTGTCACTATTTGCAGTTTCTGTGAAACGTCTTTCTGACACTATTTTGCAGGGGCACTGTCGCTGCATCCTGGGCTCAGCGCCACTCAAGACCATTGTGATTGGTTTAAAAAAATAAGGACAACATTATGCTGCAATTGTGTGGGGTGTCCACTAATCAGAAGGTGGGTGGTTCGATCTCAGCTGAGCCAACAGAGCCCAGCTGAGGGTTGCTTGGGGCCCTTATTCCCCTATTCAAGATACAATGTCTCCTTGTCTGTGTTTGCATTTGGGTCCTAAAGGGATTAAAATGAAGAACTTTCCTGTTTCAGTAGAGAACAAACGCTGTTGGTGAGCTCTAATGAGACGACAACATTTTATCTTATCTCAACATTTGCAGTGTGAACAGAGGAAACACAGCATTCACAGTACAAAGTCATCTACCATATATATATATATATATATGCCTATGTATTTGACCGGCCAATGCCAAACACGACGGTCTGAAAGGTGTCTGCCCCGATGATGTCATCCGGGATGTCTTGGATTGGGCTGAGACTCTGAAGACCCGCTCACAAAAGACTGTTAAATTGCATTATGGAGAAATGTAGGATCCGGCCTTTGTGGGGCCGGACACACACAACGGACTAACAGAAGAGGAATCTCAGCCCATCTCTCCCCCGATGTAAGACACCAAAGAACGGACATACGCAGCATCTATTTCCTCTGGTGGCTGCACAATCTTATTACAGCTGAGCTTATTACAGTTTCAAACATTGTTCTGTACATGAAAATCCAAATAAACTGAAGTGAATGGGGACGTAGTTTAGAAGCTACGATGATGTCAGAATAGTGGTGAGTGTAAAGAGTCAGTCACATGAGCTGAGTTATTAAGACCTGCTTGATGTGTAATCATTACTTGCTAGTTCACCTGGAATTCCTGTGGAGAGTCTTAGTATTGCTGGCACACACACACACACACACACACACACACACACACATACACACACACACAGACACACACACACACACTGACAAAATTCACACAGGAGGACACTATCCAGTCTGACAGGCTCAGCCAGTGTAGTCCTGGTTGCCACACCCTCCTCAGCTGCGAATCAGTTCACCTACCCACACTACACACACACACATACACACGAACACACACACACACACACAAACAAACACACGCGCGCACTAAGGGTGTGTCCCTGTGGTAATATGGATTTCATAGTTGATCTGTATTAAAGAACATATATCATACATTTTCACACTGGTAATCCATCTGTAACAGAACAGAACTCTAACACAGAAACATCAAGGATTCTTTCTCAACACTCCCTGTTGTTGTTTTGCATGTGTTTGTGTGTTTGTACCGTGCCACTGTTCTTACATCACTTGCAGGACATTATATTTTTACAGTGTGTGTGTGTGTGTGTGTGTGTGTGTGTGTGTGTGTGTGTGTGCGTGTGTTTGGTTAATACCTGGGAGGCTAGCTGAAGACAGGCGGGGCCTGGCTCTGTGGCCCCGCCCCGCCCTCGCTGTGCTGACAGGTTCACAGGTTAGAGACTAAAAGTGAATGTAACAGGTGATGAGTCCAGTGCAGAGACAGTGGGAGGGGAAGCTGTGACAGAGAAGGGTGTGTGGACATATTTGACACACGACACACTCGAAGCAGTCCGAGCAGCGGAGCGAGCAGAGGACACACACACTCACTCACACACACACACACACACACACACACACACACACACACAGCTGAGGGTCACCTGTCCTGCTGGGACTGTTTTGTCGTCGGAAGCCGCTGACAGCTGGACTGTCACCATGTTCAAGAAAAAGAGCAAGTCCACCGCGATAACGCAGCCGAAGTCCAGGTGAGTAGGACACTTAGTTTCACACTGCGGCGTCTTCACAGTTTGTTTGTTCCTTCAGCGCCAAACTTCATTGTAAAAAGCTCCTGTTTAAAACGACCTCGCTTCCTGGTGAAGTCAGTCAAACCTGCACCTGAACTCTCCACCTCGGTCCCAACTTTATCTCTGTCATTTCCTCTTTTATCGCTGTTTCTCTACAAAACTCACCGCGATGGCTTTAAACACTGGTGTGAAGAGTATTGACCGGTATGAAGGAGATTTAGACATTATACACGGATGAAAGGCGGAATAAACACTTGTCGAATCAAACATCATATTATATTTATTCACAGCTCATGCTTCATCACCGCACACATGAAGTCGTTTTTTTAGTTTTGTCAGAGTTTGGTGTCTGAGCTAAACATGCAACAAGAGAACAAGCTGTACCTTATGGTGGATAATGCTGTATACTAATTACTGTAGGTTGACACTCTGTGTGGATGTTGATCTGTGTTTAAGACTTCATTCAGGAACGTGTACATTAGATTGCACAATGTGCTTGACCCGAGCTGAGGGTGTGGCTGATAGGCTGTGTAGTAAAGTTGTAGTAACTGGTTTGATAAGTATGAAGAAGGCAGTGTGTGAGGAACTGCCTGCAGCCTCTCCCACAATACTGCCGGACCAAGCCCAGTCCCTATCACCGAGTCTTTCCACTGAGTCCGTCAGGTGGAATCACTGAGACCCTCTGCCATGGAAATGATGAAGTGGATAAATGTGCTGAGGGCTGCTCTGTGAAGTCATTTTCCCCAGAGGCTTCTCATTTTCATTTCAACCTAATGTCTCCACTCAGCCCTCAGGTGGTGGGTGTGTCATGCTCTCTGTCACTCAGCAGTGTTAAGGAGGCCTAAAAAAAACTTTGTCTTACACCAAAAGATCAAGTGATGTGTTTTACAGGTAGAATAAGGTGTGTTCCTCCCACTGTCACACTTGCCATCAACAGTGAAGGAACGCTCTGTGCTCTGCATCGGCATCCCTTAGCTAAAAAAAGTTCATACTGATCCTTTGATCGATTTGAGTTTCAGTCTTTGTAACTGTTTCTATGAGTGAAGATGCCATAGTGAAGTTATTATTGTAATCACAGCCCAACAACTCCCAGATGAGCCAGATAACAGACCGTAATGGAATGCTAATAATGCAGCTCCACTATTCTTCTTCGGTGTAAGAAAAGAAGCTGTGATCTCAGATAGCTGGCGAGCTGTCGGTGTGAGCCAGGCGTGTGATGACAGCGTCAGGTCAAAGCACCAGATCCAAAGATGGCTGCATCACCACGACCCTGGGGGTGCTGATTTATTCCCAGCTTTACATCAGAAAATGATAGGTGATATGCAAGTTTGGCCAGTTACAAAGAGTTTATCTTTAAAGGTCTTTATAGAGAGTTAGTTGGGTAAGAGAAAGACAGACAGTGAGGAGACACTGTATGTTTTGGAAGGTTTTGTGAAGCAGAAATGGCCACAAAAAAGTAAAACAACCACAAAGAGATATAAAACAACCACAGAGAAGTGTAGCACGCCCACAAACAGAGGCAAAACAATTACACACAATGCAATGTTCTTATGAAGGAGGGGTGGGCAGCCTTTATTCTCTCAAACTAAAAAAACATGTGCATGGAGAGCAGGCCTCTGGGTTCAACCCTCCACACCCTCTGTGACTTCGTGCCGGAGAGTTCTGGTTCTAATTTAACCCTCTCCCTGTGGAGTCCTCTGAGCTGTGTTTCTCAACTTAATGCTCCAGTGCCAGTTCCTCCCCAGAACCAACACAACCTCTGTCGAAACACTGAATTACAGCCAGTGAGCTTCCCAGGAAATGACTGACGACATGTTTGGATACAGACTGCAGGTAGAGCGAGTGGAGCATTGTTTCAGTTGTTTGGTTGATGAAAAATAAAACTGTATTCTGGGAATTGAGACAATGACTGTTTCAAGTTATGCAACATATTCTCTTTGAACACAATCAGTGGGACTAAAAACTCAAAAGACCAGGATGGTGTTTGTTTTCTTTTCTTTTTTTTTCTTTCCTTTTCTGAATTATGAATCATGAATTCTCCAGCACATGTTCCGTACAAATCCGGGTTGTTAATCATTTAATTAATAAAGAGGAACTATGTTTATGTCTTTCATTTAACAAGCCATCCATGTTCATTGTATCTTGAAATGAAAATACATGTGATGTGGGAGACGTGGGCTGTGAAGGAGTGTTGTGCTTACACTAGGACCTGTTGGTTTGACGGTTTCAGTGAGAAAAAGAGGAGCGTGTGTGTTTGTTATCCAGAGCTTGTGCTCTAACATGACAGAAACCCCCTTCAGGGTGTTTTTCCTCTGGAAAAGCTTTGCTGCTTCTGCAGAGCTCTGCAGGATTCACCAGTTCAAACTTGTTTCATATCAAAACCAAAAAAAAAGCAGAGGCTGTGAAATGAAAGTCAGTGTCCAGTGTTCATTCAGCAGGCATTATGTAACAAATGGTGCACGCGTGTGTGTGTGTGTGTGTGTGTGTGTGTGTGTGTGTGTGTGTGTGAGGCGATGGGTGATGGATTTGAATAGACATACATGGACAGTCTTTGCTCTGTGTCTGGTGCTGGCTCACAGTAGTCGCTTGTGTTGATGTTCATGTGTAACATTAATGTCCGATGTCTGGTTGTCATGTGACCACATTATTTGACGGACACTAAAAACTCAAGCACCATGTCACAGAAATTCTCCTGAATCTGTGTGAATACGTCATTAATGATTCATTTGGGGCGACATGAGTGGGAAAGCTAATGAGAGACAATCCGCTCTATTAAGAGCTGGAGCAGAATAACGTCAGCTGATCCTGGAATTTTGAAGCTGATGCAGAAATCAATTAAGAGAGTTAAATAAATTAGATAGATTTGTTAAATTAGTTAGATAACAGTATCTCAGAAAGGTTAATACATACTGACTGATATTATTAGCTAATATTAGCTTATCACATATTCATAGTAGCTTTAAAACAGTGATGCCGTACAGGGTTTGTCCACTGACAAGTCTGTTCCTTCTTTGTTTTTGAGCCATTATCAGTTTACTGTCCCGTTATCTGCCTCAGAGGTCCAGTGAGTTTACACATGATGACGAATGATCCTTTACATCTGTGGACTGAACAATAGTGTCCACTGTGCAGGACAAACCTGTCAGTGCTCTCTGCTGGACAGATTGTGTAATGTTACACACTTAAAACATATCTTTTCATTTATGACTCCCACTTTCTTGTTATTTATCATACATGCAGCCACTATGTGTGTTTGATCAGCTAAAATCAGCTGTGATCTCACGTTATTCATGTTTAAAGCTCTACTGTTAAAGCTTCCAACTACCTCACACCTCTCATTTAAATCCAGTATCAGAACATATCCCTCATGTTCGCACTTATAATGGCAGAACTGCTTTCAGGTTCTATGCACCATTAAATGGAATGAACTGCAAACTGCCCTCAAACTAGAGTCTTACATTTCCCTTGGAGACTTTAAATCTTTATTATTTGATGTATTTTACGGCTAGTGTAAATTTTTTTGCCAATTCTCAGTTTCTTAGTTTCTTGTTTTGTGTAGTTGTGTTCTCTTTGTTGTTGATTGTCTCTGGTGACTGCTTCTTGTTCTCTGGAAAAAGATTTTAATCTCAATGACACTGCCTGATTACATACATACATAAATAAATAGAATATCAGTTTGGCTCTGGAGTTACCTGAAGACAGTCATGACAGTGATCCGACAGGTGCTCCATGTTAACATTGTAAACGTCATACACTATGAATGATACCAGGCTTCACAGGGACACTCGAACACACCTCGGTCTGATAGTTGTCACGGTGATTAGAATAGGTGTGTCTGCTGTGTTATGTCAGGCAAAAACCTGCCGGGCCAGTTTCCTTTACTTCAAGGAAAGATGGCAGCTGTGTCTTATAAAGCTACCTGTGTCTCCTCACTGTCCTTAACCTCCCAGTTAGTTCATTTACCTCAGAGAGAACAACACTCACAATGACAGTCGTCTTTGAATGTGTGGCAGCTGGCGTGTGTTGTGACTCTGAGGGAAAAGCTGTGAGTCATCTGCCTGGTTACAGTCCTGGAGGAAAAAAAGTCTTTAGCAGTGTAATTATGGCTCGTCAGGTTATTATACCCAGCTCGTAGCTATAAAACTGCTGTGCTTGTATATCATGTTGATGCGTAGAGTGTGATACCAGCTCAGTTTGCTCTGAGTCATTTGGAAGAAAACCAGTTCAGGAGTATGGTGGTTTTCTTTCTGAAGCAGGACCGTACCGCAGTCTGGATTATGTAGATCACTAAAGACGTTTTACTGTCAAAATTGCCATGAATGTAACTGTGGCTGTTCAGTGTATATTCTTGCTGATCACATGACATGTAGCTGCTACTAGCAACACAAAACCAACTGTACTCAACAGGTTGACACAGAGTTTACTGAACACATTCCTACTCCCCTGAGGATGGAGCCTCACTATTCTGGATCATGTGTTTTTTGTCAATAGTTCAATCATTTGTTCGGCCTAAAGTCCAAAACCCCAGTGATATTCAGTTCACAGTGATATAAAGAGAGAAAATCAGAAGCTGGATCCTGATCATTTCTCATGTGCTTGATTCTTTAAAGATTATTTAAATTGTTGTCGATTAATTCTCCGTTGAACAACCTCAACTAATTGTAATTGAATGAATGAATTGTAATTGTTTTCACATTAGTATTTTTACAATAAAGAACATTCCAATAATGTCTATACAGAAGTCATTCACACTCCTTAAGCCTGATTCTAATGAACTGAATGAAGACCTGTGTCATTCTGATTGGTATTCTGTTTGAAGGTTGAGCTTTTGACTGAAAAGTTTCCATAGACTTTCTGATCATTAAATGATAGGCAGCATTAAACCTTCAAATTCAAAGTGACAAGTAACAAAACTGTGTTTGTTTTTTTTGGCAGTGCTCCGTCCACAGAGCTGAGCACTCTGATCGAGAAGCTGCAGAAGAATGCTGATAAAGTGGAGAAGAACATCTACGACGTGGAGCAGAACCTCAACAAGGTACATCGGCTCATACTGACAGCTTTATACAAGTAATCTTTTGACAAAATAAAACTGAGAAATAAAAGAAAAATAAGAAAGACTGAGAGGAGTAGTAGTGCTAGTATTCTGCCTCACAGGAAGGGCAATAAGTTCACAGCTTCAACTATGTTATATAATATAGAGCCAATGCTGAATGCACTAAACTGAAGCAAACTATTAATTGTGCCTTGAATTACAGAGTATTTACCCTCGAGTTGAATAGTGGAGACAAGAGTGCGACATCCTCACTGTAAATCCAACAGATCAGACAAGTTATAATGATGATTGTACATTTTTTTCTTCATCACTTAATGATTCTTTTCTGCATCTTAAAGACAAATTTATGTTTCTAAACTTGATGTGACTTTAAAATGACACTGCATAGACAGTGTCGTTATCTGTTCCTGTTTCACCACAAATTTAATTGCACATTGTGAAACGAGCAGCTCTCTCATTTTCTCTGTGACAGTGGTATTTTAGTCTGAGTGTACTTTATTTAGTCACTATGTGAATGTGAACACGCAGAGAATTTGCATGTACATATCAAGTGCATTGAACCATGTGCAGCCTGAGATCTGATCATTTGATTTACAGCTGACATATTCTCCTAAAAGATCAGACAGTAAAGGGCCTGCTCATTTTAACTCTGTTCCCAACATTGTCATAAACTAAAACAAATTAGAGCAGGTGTAAAATACTGCTAAAAGTAAAAACTAAAAGTAATTTGAAACAAAGAACATAACTTCAGTTTGTTTGTTTATTCTGCTGATCTATGTATTTACTCATTAAATTGTAGCCGCCAGTGTTTGTGTGACTGCACCTGACTGACTCTGTGTTTTTGCTGCAGGATGTGAGTAAGATCAATGAGGGAAAGCAGCCGCTGTATCAGGATGACACCAACAAGAGGATCCTCAACTCTCTGGAGCTGCTCATTGGCCTGGACGAGGACGCCGTCAACGCCAAGCGCCTCCAGCATCCACAGGCTGAAATGATCGAGCAGGAGTGAGTTGCACTCACTCACCTGAGCTTCTTCACTTGAAGTTTATGCTGTGCTGTGTAGCATCCAAACTACAGTATCCATGAGCCATGTATGCTAGTTTCAGTGAGCTGCACGCAGCATGAGGTCGACGCTGTTTCATAAACCCAGGCCTTTATTTGGAACAGGCTCATACTGAATAAGAGACAATCCTTTATCCCTCACTTCCTGCACAGTTGTTTCACATTAAAAGCTTTCTAGTCACCAGTGGGAATAATCTCTGCCTTGCATGGGAGGCATTTAATTCTGCGGGAAATGTTAAGTTTCACTGAAGTAAACAGCATCGTTTAACAGCAAAAAAAAAAAAAAAAGATGGATTGAAGGAAGGATAGAAAGACTTGAATCGAAAATCTGTAAATTCTCCTAGAAAAGCCAGAATTCAAATAAAAACCAATTATTACTGAGTGAACTAAAGGCTGGAGCATGGCCAACACAAACTAATATAGGCTGGTCACTGTTAAAGGCTGGAGGAGGGTGGATCAATCTGTAGCTCACTACAACGTACACAGAAAAGAAAAACACTTATTATTCGAATACAAGCTTTTATTTGAGAATCTGCGGTATTTAATATCCTGGTGAGAAGAGCTTAAACTTCTTTTAATCTGAAGTCAGAGATAAATATCATAGTTATTTGTACAGTTCGTAAACACAGAGGCTGTTTTGTCTTGTCATGCTGAATGTAAAAAAACAATTATATTTAACACTTATATTACTCACTGTGTGTGTGTGTGTGTGTGTGTGTGTTCAGCATGAAACAGCTGCGTGAGAGAGTGATGAAGCTGAGAGAGGACCACGACCGAATCTACCACCTGATCCGCACTGAGGGGATGCCCAGCATCAACTGGGGCAACATGATGGATGAGAAACTGGTAGGAAGCTTATCTGCTGCTCACACAGGATCCCACCATGGACCTGACATTGACCTCTGTGATCCTCCATAGACCACTTATCTCATGAGTAGAGAGAGGAAACTGAAACATGCATCTTGATATGTTTTATTAAATCGGTCGTACACATTCCTGGTGCTCCTAATATGTTTTCATTGAATGTATCAGATTTGATGCACACACCACAGTCTATCCACAGTCTTATAAAGACCGTGTTGCCTACAAAGTCATTTACAACTAGATCAGTTCCAGAATCAATGGCATCACTTACTGGCAGTGATTCAGGAAGTAACTGTAAAAGAAACCAGGTGACAAACTAATGTCAGAGATTATTAATTATACAATAGGTTTAATCAAGTGGCAACCTCTGAGGCTGAAAAATGAAGCCAACATGGAAGTACCAAAAACTACACTTCTTTGACATGCCACTTGAGGCTGAGTCCAGAATGGGTGACGTGATGGAGACTACGTCCATCTTTATTTCCATTCTATGGTCAGTCCCCATACACTCCAATGATAAAATGTCCAACTTTACAGCAGAAATAAACATGTTTCTAGTTTTGGTCTCTAGAGCTAATTTCCTCCTTCATGTTTATATAACTCACCTGTTTACATTTTATTCAAAGTTATGTAAAATTGAGGGAGTGGCCTCTTTGAGTGGCAGGTTGGTGAGTGTATACTCGCCACAAATGGGCATGGACCAAAGTCTCGGCTCCACACCTGCCCCTCCTCCTTGTCCTTTTTTGGATTAGCTAGGAAGTTAGGGGTGGAGTCATTGTATAACTTTATTTTAGAGCAACAACTGAGAAAAGAGTTACAAGAGATACTAATGCCCCCTCTACCTGCTCAGCAGCAAACAGCAGACAGACTGTCAGAGAGCAGCTGGTAAACATAACGGAGCATTTAGCAGCTAGAGATGAGCTAGTGGAGACCAAACCCAGAGCTAAGAGAAACAGAGGGAACACTGGACACAAACATAACTCTAATCTGACTCTGAGTCTGCTGGATGTGTAAATAGTTACTGTTTGCTAACAGGTGAGGGTCATTTGATACAGCTTCAATGAATGAACAAAGCTAAGCTACAGAAATTAAGCAACTGCATCAACTTTAAGATCAGGAAAACAGAAGTAGGAAGTAGGGGCTGATGGGAACATGTGGTGAGTAGGTCCAAAGGTACCAGAGTCAAGAAAATACAAAAACAGTGTTCATGTCCATTGACATGGAAAACCCCTAACCCATGTGGACTGTTACATACTGTAGAGGGGCTTCAGGATATATCACACATCCTCTGGAGGTCCTCAGTTCCTGAAACATGAACAACACAGCTGGGCCATTTCCACAGTGTTTCCACAGCTAAATGAATTTCATTATTAGACCAGGTTAAATCCAAACTGTCACACCTGTGTGTGTGAAGTGGACTGAAGTGTCTCATTCCGTCTCCCTGCCCAGGACAACCTGAACAACAAGGGCTTTGGACAGGACCTGCCGTCCGTGGAGAACGAGGTGGAGGAACACAACATCTTCCACAGTGAGGTGGAGGCTTTGGCTCCTCACATCTCCACCAGCAGTGACAAGGTACAAGCACGAACCCCGGAGAGCTGAATGATGTCAGGATTTTTATTAATGGACCATAAATGGTTTCATTAGCAGTGACGATCATTAAAATATAAGTTCAGCTGAATTGGTTATTTTACGTTTCAATCAATCGATCAGTGAATCAATCAGAATAATTTATTGATCTCCAAATTAGGTCACGTGACAGTTGGAGAAGGTAAATGTAACAGCAAAGAAAAGAGAAGAAGAAGTAAGATTAAAAAGATAAACATAAAATAAACATAAAATATAAACATAAAATTTCAAAATATGTCCTATACTATGATCTATGTCAACTATAAGTGTAACTACATCAGTTTTGGAGTAATGTTGACACTTATCATCATTTATCATCATTTATTAAAGCCATTGTTAGATATTTAGTCTGTAAGTCTAACTAGCATCACATGAGTAAAACATCCACTAAACAATCACTGAAGCATCGAAACAGTTTTATTGAAAATATATTTTTTTATGTTTTGCAGTTGCTTATTATGATAATTAGCTTTCGCAGTTTCGCTTAACATGTTTTTTCTTTATTTCAGGAGTACGTCAGTAGCCTCCAGATGAAGTACAACAAACTACTGGTAATAAACCCCCCCACACACACACACACATACAGTACATTCACTCTCTAAGCCCAGAGGTGTGTACTCTGTATGTTTATATACAGTGTCTGTCTGTGTGCATCTGTGTGTGTCAGTGTAATCAGCAGAGAGCACAGAGACCTGTCCCACCTCTTACCACCAGCTTGTGTTTAGCCCTTCAGCCAGTTTTTGTGGCAGCTGTCATGTTTACAGACAAACACTGCATTTAAAGTTTACCTTATTTTAATCATATTTATTTTATCATCACCATGAACACACACATCTATCTGTGCTGTTGCTGTAAATACTCACTAGAGGAGCAAATGTGGATTAATCCGCCACTGAAAATAGTCCCCAACAAATGAACTTTTTTTTTTAAAGTGAAAGGCTGAGGTTGTGGTCTTTTCATCATATTTGCTGACAATAAGAAACATTAAGACAAATGTCAGCCTCGATCTGAAAGTTAAACACAAGATTAAAATGCTGAACAGCAGCAGTTTAGCTGCTACAGAGCTGCTGGATCTTTATTGTTGTTCAACTCGTTTGTCTTTGTAGCTGCTTCCAGCCAACAACCCTGCAGTTATTTGACATTTTAAAACCTTCTGAGCACATAATGCATTTCAGATGTATTTTAAACTGTGTTGAACACCACTCATGCTGCATATGTTGCCAGATATTTACATAGGAATAAACTTTTCTCAACTTAATTTTGTCAGGTTAGTACACCAGCTTCCTGTCATCAGGTCATCATATTCTCATTAAGTGTCTCGTTCCCTCGTCTAGGCCAGTTCCAGCGCTCGTCAGCGCAACCTGCTGAGCCTGCGGGACTACATGCAGCGCTGCACCAACGAGCTGTACTGGATGGACCAACAGGCCGAGGAGAGGGTCAACTATGACTGGAGTGACACTAACCTGGACTACCCCGCCCGCCAGAGGCAGTATGAGGTACCTGACACACACCACACATAAAAACAAGCTGCTTATGCAACAATACAGTGATGCCCAGTTTACTCAGCACATCTGTCTCACTCCTACAGAACTTCATCGGTAAATGTCTGGAGTCTAAAGAGGCCACCGTCACCAAGCTGAATGATGACGGAGAGAAGCTGGTTGCCTCTGAGCATCCTGGGAAAAATGTTATTGAGGTACAAACTCATCCATTGACTCCATTCAGATAAACGCTGAACGTGTTGCATATATATCTGGGTGTCGAGAGCGAGGGGTTTCCCAAGGATCCACCACAGTTAGATCCAGTTTCCTCCGGCTGCAGATAACTTACAAAATGAAATCTTTCCCCTTGCACCTTGATCTGTAGACAGGTCATCCACCGTTCTTAAGGTAAACTACAACTCGTTATATATTGGTATTAATCATTCTCCCTAAAACCTTACTATTCTGAAGGCGCTCAGGGGGGGCTTCCCTCTCGTCCTCTGACCTGGAGCTCTTCACTCTTCCATGGTCTTTGCCAAAGGTTTTCAAACTGTGAGGCCTCTCCGGGGTCGCAGGAGAGTTTTCCTTAAGTAAAGATAAAAGCTATGATATATTTTTTTTAAAAGAAAAAAGAGAAAGAAATCAGGTGACAAAGGGACATTATAGTTCAGTAATAACGACATGGTACAACAGGTGTGGTTCATAATTAGTCAAGAGTAATACTTGAAAGTGTCGAGGCCGCTGTAGCGTTTGAAAAGTTGAGATATAGAGTCCATATCTTCACAAAACTCTTCCTTCGAGGAGTGAAGCAGACACGAGTAAAACACTCCATGATTATCTTGTGCCAGTTTGCTGTAGTGGAAGGTTTGTCATTTATCCATGGCATAAAAATATTCTTCCTACAGCATGTGCGAGGATGTGATACAGTCTGACAGAGCTGAGCCTGGGAGCAAAGACACAGGGTTCAAATGTCAGTCTCATATATGTTTTTCCCGAATCACATCCTCACACACCTTCTTGTTGTTGCTAGGCTCACATGGAGGCAGTCCACGCTGACTGGAAGGAATACCTGAACCTGCTCATCTGTGAGGAAAACCACCTTAAACACATGGACGAGTACCACAAGGTAGACATAGAGGACAGATGAACACAAACACACACACACACACACACACACACACTTGTTTAAACAGGTAAAGCTCATCAGTGTCTGTGTGTGTATCCAGTACCAGAAGGAGGCGCGTGACACCCAGGACCTGCTGAAGCGGCTGGACACAGAGGTCAACCAGAAGTACAACCCAGAGTTCAAAGATGTGTATCAGATGGAGGGTCTCATCAGGGAGCTGGATGTGAGCATTTCATCTTAACACGGAGACATGATGACAGCTGGCAGTGACTCCTACAGCAGTGGAAAATATGTTTACAGTGTGTGTGTGTGTGTGTGTGTGTGTAGGACCAAGCAAAGGCCATGGACCACTTTGATGAACGGGTCAAGGCTCTTCAGAAGCGTGGCCTGCAGGTGTTGCCTCTGAAGTACCGCAGAGAAACGCCCCAGAAGCTGCTGCCCGTTGAAGCTCTGTGCGAGTTTGACACCGATGAGGTACGTCCTGAGTTTCTGTCTGTGGAGTGAAGCTGCCATTACTTGGTAGTGTATATGACAAAGGGAAAAGGAACATTACAGCTAAGCAATGACATGTGAGATTACACATAACATTAAGAAGAACAAGGGTCATCTTATGGAACGTGTTACACACCAGCAAAGACTGATATATACATGTACATATATATACTTTTAAGAATTGATGTATATTCATGCCAAAAACACTGTTTAGCAAAAAGATCACACTTGAAACAATATGTATATGTGAACATTTGAACATTTTACAAATTAAAAGTCCTGTGGAATTAGAACAATCATAGCAAGAGAATAGACAAAAAGCTCATTTAAAATAATATTTAATAGACTTTAACTTGATGCTATATTGAGGAAAGAAGACATAGTAATGTTATTTATAAATTACATATTTATTTGTTGTTATAGTGATTTTATAACTGTGCAAAAGGCACTGATTAACTGATAAGCATGTACATACATTTGTACACAATCTGTGTACATTGAGTATCATGTATAGTATTAAAAGATTTGATTTGATTTTTTTAATATTCCATGCAGTCTTCTACAGTTGTGTAAAACATCTTCCCTCACTCTGGGCCATTAAGCCAGTTTTCCCATAGAACAGATCTCTCTTATCATTTCTAATCTAGTGGTTATTGAGGTATTTTTACTTTCTCTTACCTTCCTTCATCTGCTGTCTTTTGCATCCCTTTGCTTTTTGAGGATCCTCCTTCGTGAGCACTCGTCATCTCATCGGTTCTGTCTGTTTTCTTTCTACATACATTTTATTCCTTCTTCTGATTTCCTCTTTGGAAATGTCCTTTAGCATCTGATTGTCATTCTGTGCTGAAGTGACGACTTTGTTTCCTGTTTCTCTGGTTGTCCCAGCATTAACCCCAGGACGTTCCCTGGTATCAGAGCACATGACTGAGCACTTTCTGAACCCTGGGCCTGTAACTGTTGTGATTTGTGGTGTAATGTATTGAGATCCCTTCAGAGAAGAGCTCAGACTGAGACTCTCAGGATCTTATTTAAAACCCCAGGGGATTTTAATTATTTTATTTAAATGAATTAAATATAGATCAATATGAAGTTTTGTCTCAATCTCTCTTAGATTGTTTAATTATAACCAGTTAAATTAATCAAATTTATGCATTCATACTCTAATTGAATATATCTAAATTGAATATATTAATTAATATTTCTATTTCTATAATTAATATTTCTATTTCCTTATTATGCTTTACATGATGAATTAATAACTATAATTCTTATTATGTTGTTAATGTATTGAATTAGGTCTGTAATGTATTTCAAAGTTAAAATAAAGGTTGAATAAAATAATAAGTGTATCTATGTTTAAAAAGCTCAGATTTGTGTCACTCAATTGCTGCACAGAGCAGCAGGAGCTGTGATTGGCCAGACCCCTGACAACAATTAACAACTGACCAATCAGAGCAGCCAACATAAAAAAGAAATAGAAACCTCTTTAAATGAATTGTGTTATCCACATTAAAGTTGAGTTATTACTCTGCGTGTGTGTGTGTGTTGTGTGTTGAATGTGACTGCTGTTTACGATCCAGTAGCTGATGGCAGATTGTGGTTGTTGGTCATGTGCAGGGGCAGATACTGCGCGGGGAGAGGTACACTCTGCTCCGGAACAACGGAACCAAATGGGATGTGAAAGACGCAGCTGGACGCAAAGTCACTGCCCCGGCTGTCTGCTTCTTGATCCCCCCCACCGACCCCGAGGCCGTGGCCATCTCTGACAAGTGAGTGTGTACAAATATATAGAGTACACGTGACTTCCTAAAATAATTTACTGTATCCGCTCCAACACTTTATTCCAGTGCAGCTGTAACAGTATGTTATGTCGTGTGCTTGCAGCCTGGCCAGCCAGCAGAAGGCTGTGAAACAGAAGATGGCCGGCAGCAAGTCGACTCTGCAGAAACGCTTTGATGAGCTGAAGAGGGAGAGTGGGACGGGCACAGCTACAGGTGCACAACACATCCAGCTCTGCCTTCATGTTGCTAACTGATAACCAGGCTGTGTTTTACAAAAGAACAGAGGAAGCAGCCAGTGTGATTTCAGAGCATAGCTTTGACAAGGCTGGATTAGCAACCAGGCCCCAACCCCCAGGTCACAAGGCCCCGCAAAGGCCCTGTGTCACCATGGCTCTTTCATTAGCTGCAAATGTTCTAAAAGATGATCATCCAGAGGTCTGGTGTCCAGGCCTGTTATTGTCTTAGCTGATAATGTTTATATCCCCTAATAAATGTATTTAATCACATTATCACTTTATAATTAACACAGTGAAACAACTGGGGGCTGAGTAGCCAAACCACTTCCAGTAAAGAAAAGTTTATGGCTTCATTAGTCACTGTTTCAAAGTATCCTCTCTAGCACTGATTGGACTCGAGTGTGTAACTGCGTCAATCATAGGGTGATTAAATGTTTTTGTGTGGTGTTCAATAATGATAGTTCAATTAGTAGAGGCTAACGAAGGTGATGAGTATCTGCAGCTGTCAGCTAATGTTGTCTTATAACGCTACAAGGCAAAACTAAGTGTCTGTAGTTCTGTGAAGTCAAATATCAAAGACAAATGTCCATGAGACAAAACTGGCACAGCCAAGGACATGGCATTCATGGCAACACTTCTAAAAAGAAGTCCAGTGGAACCAGAACCATGAGTAGTCAGGCAGTCAGACAGGATGTAAAAATGTAAACAAACCATGTTGGTCTGTTGGAAATATCACAGTTTACAGACTCTCCTGTACTTACCATGGCTGTGCACAGTGCACTGCAGCTTTCCTGTGTAATAACGGATTATTTTTAACATCTTAGGTAAATAAAGTGGTTTGGATCTCAAACTGTTTCACATCAAGGACCCTAAACTGACACTAATTAGACCACAGAACCCTGATAAGATTTTTGTTTTTAGATGTTTTATTACAGAAAGTGTTTGAAACCCATGAACCAAAATATTCATACATTCTGTCACTGTTCATTTGTTTTAGTGATGTCATCATGTTATGTCACTTTGCAATGTAACATATCATAAAAAATGACAAAAATAAGAGCCAGATGTAATAAACTGGACCCATCCTTTAAATTATAAAAGAAATGCTGCTCTGCCTTCTGCTGTAAAAGCTGTTAACAGTATCGACAAAAATCTGGTCACGGAGTTGTCATTGAGCTGTGAAAGATTTGTATGAAATCGGACATTCATTTAGATGTCCACTGCTTCACTCAGTGCGAACAGGTGAAACCAAATAATGAAGTTCATAATGCTGTGTGTGACTGTGTGTGACCTCAGACAAGCAGGAGCAGCAGTGCCGTCAGCTGATGGCCGGTCTGGATAAGGCTGTCAGTGACCTGGACAAACAGGAGAAGGCCATTCATGCACGAGTGCGACCGCCATTGGAGCAGAACAGGCCGCTGCAGGACAGTGCTGACCGCCTGCAGGATATGAGGGTACGACCTCCACTTCATTCTGCTGTTTAAATTTAAATGCTGTTTCTCACACCCCACATCTCTCAACTTAGCTCAAAAAGCGGAGAGAGTATTTATGTATGTGTACAATGTATGACGTTTCCCTTCAGGACATCGCTGCAGCTGTCAGCAAGATCGAACCAGAGAAATCCTCTAAAGTACAGGAAGCGAAGAACTTCTTGGTCTCAAACCCGAACTGCGTCAGTGCTCCTCAGCTTCACAGCAAGGTGGATGAGGCCAACAGGAAGTACACTAAGGTCGAGCAGCTTCTCCAGTGCTCTCAGGACAAGTATGGGACTTGATATGTATCTCAGTATTCATCTTTGTGGGAGCAGTATTCCTCAGGTTTTCCTGTTTTTACCTAGTTTGAATGGGTTTAAATGGCATTCAAATTTGTTGAATAACATGTATTTCTCATCTTCTAATAACTGCACTTTGTCTTAGACTGAAGAATTCCAACCAGCTGGAGACGTCCCTTCAGAATGGAAAGACTTTTCTGTCCAGCTTCGAGAACAAGCTGGCCAGGGAGGAGGTTGCTCCAGCTGACATCTCCTCACTGGAGAAAACCCAGCGGGAGCTTGCAGTAAGCTCTTACACTCTGTGGCACACATTAGAATAACTGCTACTTCTTTGCAACACGACTTGATAATGTTCCTTCAACTTCAAAGTGCAACATACCAGAAATATAAAAGAACAATTTTCAGTAAACTGCTCAAACACTAATATCAAATTAATAAGACGGTGATAGTAATATCTAAGAAAAATAGATGTGCAGGTAGGTCATTACTTTATTACACCATGGATGGAGTACATACTGGAATACTGGAGTGTATTATTTTCAAGCAGCAGTATTGCATTACTTTGTACACTGATCTTCAGAGCTGCACAGCTGCTGGTTTCAGTTGCTTTACAACAGAAACATTTACTCAAAGGTTTACAAAGACAAGAAGTTTCTATTTAAAGATCACACTTTCCCTAAAAACATGACGAGGCAATACTTTGATATTTGATACTGATGATACGACCACTGGTATGTTGGCATACTAGAGCCTGATAAACTGACAACTGTACAACACATAACGGATTATTATCCCCAGGGTTGGACAGTAACTAAGTACATTTTAGTACTAAGTACAATTGAGTACTGTATGCAAGTATATTTTTGAGTATCTATACCATTTATATTTACTAAAATTATGACTTTTACTCCACTACATTTCTATGAAGTACTCCTACTTTGAAGCAGCTTTTAGTCAGTGAATAAATTTTATTTTATTTTGAAAATGAGTCATGTTTGAGCCTGTCAGTGTCGTAACCATGGCGACGTTAGATAAAGATGAGGCAGAACATTCTTCACCAGAGACCATGGTCTGATCTGAGGTCTGTCTGAAGGTTTAGAAATAAAGAAAGATTCATTTAGTTTGAAATGTTTTCTGTGTTTACCACGACCAGACTTCATCACTGACTAAAAAAAGAAATATGAAAACAACAATGGCTTCTTTAGTTGATTCATTGTGTCTTTATAGCCATTTTATAGTCTTTGAAGCAAGCTCTTTATTCTACAGTTTCTACAGTCAGTCAGTCAGTCAGTCAGACAGACAGTCAGTAGGTTGGTTCAGAGTCATTAGGTTCTATGAATGTGGAACAATACAACAATGTGTTCATATAAAAAAATATGTACCTTTGAATACGTAATTTTTTTAAATCAAGTACTCCAGTACTCAAATAACAATCTTACTGAACAACTTTCACTTGTATTGGAGTCATATCTGACCAGAGGATCTGTACTGTGACTCAAGGAGCTGTGGACTTTGTTCACCTCTGATTATCCCAAACTAAGACTGAACTACCCATCAGACAAAGCACATAATTAAACAAATTTCAGATTTGTGGAATTTGCAACACCAAGTTTTAGTATCGTCAATTATTGGACACCCTGGTGGATAAAAAGCGTATGCCAATTACAAATAAGGGCAAAAATTCCAAAAAACTAAGAAGAAGATGAATGACTTTAGTTTATATTGTGCTTTCATGGGGCATATTCCTAAACAAAGATGTGCTCAGTGAAATTGTTAGACATTCATTGAGACGTAGAAAACCTTTGAACAAGCAACAGGTGGGGGATGAATAGGAATAACTAACAACAAATTTGCCCCAGGGGCCCAAAACAAGTTCATCCGACTGTGTCCCTCACATATACAAGGAAAAGATGATGTTTTATCAGCAAATATGCAGTGGAGTGATTGCACACACAAGACACTGGATGTGAGGTATAAACTGTAAAAGGAAAGAAATCTCCATACACTCATTCCATCACTGACTGTATTATTCCTTTGTGAAGAAAATACTCCTGTGTGTGTTCATTTCATCTAATTTGCCACCCTCAGGATATTGCATCAGACCTGAGGTCCAAGAGGTCAGTGATCTCAGAGACAGAGCAGAACCTGCGCTTGGCCAAAGGCAGCTGTGACAACATGGCTGTCAAATTCCAAGAGCACTGCCCTGACATCGAGAGGCAGGAAGCTGATGTCCAGAAGCTCAACAAGCGCTTCAACAACCTCAACAGGCAGATTGACACCAGGTGAGAGGGTCTCAACAAGGAGGGAAAGTTATCTGTGCATTAGTTAATAATTATTAGATAAATAAGCTAACTGAATATTACACACATAAGATATGAATACTGATCTGTTTTGCTGTGTGTTACAGGTCTCAGAGTTTGCAGAGAGCCAAGATGTCATACAACAATTACCGCAATGACTATGACGACCTGAACAGCTGGCTGTCTCGTGTCCCAAACTACGAGCCCCGTGAAACAGATGACACCAGACAAGTGGAGACCAAACTGAAGAATCAGAGGGTGAGAGTGATAAATGTTCCTGATTTAGCAGAATATGCTGCAAGTTGTGCTATACAAAAAGGCTCATAGCAACCTCTGTTTTCTACAGAACTTACTCTCTGATATCGCGAGAAAAGAGTCTGACTTGAACAACGTCTCCAAAAATGCACAGTTGTATCAACAAGCTGTCAAAGTAAGATATTCTACAATGATTTTTCCACCACTACCATCACTACCTTTAATTTGCATATTTACAAATTATATAAGGTTTGATGAATGCTTTACTGGTTCTTCTCTGCAGGACTACGAGGCTGAAACAGAGAAGTTCAGATCCATCCTTGACCTTGAGGATGGACTTGTACCTCAGACATACAAGAGGAGCAGACTGGAATCACCTGCTCTTGCAGTCAAGGCTGAGGTGAGGCATACACAAGATCTTGCTCATAAATGATCGGTAGCGGTGGCAAAAAAAAAACTTGATCGGGGCATCCCTAGCTCTATTATTTTGTCAACCCATATACATCAATGGGGGTAGGCTAAATAACAAATGTTTAATCCAACATCTCTCTAAAACAGTCTCAGTAAAACTGAACATTATAACCTTCATGGTGGGAGGATTTATTGCAGGACTGTCGTATTAGACTGCTTTCATTTTTTGAGAACTAAGTACAGACACTTGCACCATGTGATCAGGTCAAGGGGTGGCAAATAAACATAACTGTGCTTTGAAAGGTAATTCTGAACCACTTCCAGATCTGAAGAATTTACTGTATGTGCTTCATATGATATGTTATTTCAATGTTTACAGGAAGCTGCTATTGAAGCTAAGTTTACTGAGGTGAATGCTGTGAATAAACAAAGGTTGCAGAATCTCGAGTTTGCAGAAAGTCTTCTCAAACAGGTGAAATATTTTCACATAATATCAACAACAGTAATATCAACATTAAAAACAGCAATAACAATAATGATAATCATGATTTTCCTTCCATAGCAACCTGAGGTCTCCATGATCCAATCTAGAAATGTCAAGTCAGTCCATGCAACTGCCCCGGGAGAAGAGCCTTGGAGAATCAGGAAGCAGCTGGAAGATGAGATCCAGAGGAGGGAGCAGCTACAAAAAGAAATTGAGACTATCCAAACTGACATCTATGTCCTTGAAGGACAGAAGCCCCAGGATACAATTGTCAAGAAGGAGCTGATCAAAAAAGTTCCTGACCCCCAGCTGGATGAAGAGGTTCACAAAGTCCAGCAGAAACTCTCAGAAGAGCGCCGCACTACCCACGTCCTGGAGAATGACCTTGAAGTACTGAGGCTGAAGCTGCGTGGCCTGGAGACAGAGGTCAAAGAAGGGGCTCAGCAGTATACAGTGAAGGAGGTCCTGCGTATAGAAAGAGACCGGGGTCAGGAGGAGGAGGTGCGGAAGCTTCGGGAGGACCTGGATGAGCTAAGAAGGCAGAAGTTGGTGAAAGACAATGAGCTGATTCAGATACAAAAGCAGGTGACTCTCCTGGCTGAGGAAAAGAACAAGGAACAAGAGGTGATCACTGAAGAGGAGGTGATCAAAGTTCAGAATGACCCCCAACTTGAAACAGAGTACCGGGTGCTCCTGGACAGGAAGCAGAAGGAAATGGATGGCAGGAAGCAGCTGGAGGATGAACTGCAATTTCTTCAGGAGAAGCTACGAAGGCTGGAGAAGGAGAAATCAATGGCAGAGGAGAAGATTTCCATCAAGGAGGTACTGAAAGTAGAGAAAGATGTTACCTTTGAAAGAGAGGTAGACAACCTCCGGAGACAATATGAAGATGAGAAGACCAGACGAAGATCATCACAGCGAGAAAGAGCTGACCTCACGAGGAAAATCACCAGCCTAGAGGATGAGAAGTCCAAGGTTGTTATTCAAGAGAAAGTGCGGGAGATTGTCCGCCCTGACCCCAAGGCCGAGAATGAGGTGGCCAATCTCCGGCTTGAACTTGTGGAGCACCAGAGGCGCTATAAAGATGCAGAGCTCCAGCTTAGATCCCTGCAGGATGAGCTGAACATGCTGAGTAACAGAGGACCTCAAGTGGAGGTCAAAGAGATCATCAAAGAAGTCATCAAATACAAGACAGATCCACAGACTGAAAGAGAACTGGAGAGACTTCGCAATGAAATCGTCGATAAAACCCACCAGACTGAGAAATCTGAGATGGAGATCCGCCAACTTCGTGGTGAGATTGAAAGATGGAAGGACACTAAACCCCAAGTGCAGACAAAGGAAGTGGTGAATGAAGTTCTGCAGTATAGAGAAGATCCTAAAACTAAGGAGGAGATTGAGACTCTCAAAAGGAAACTGGCTGATGAACAGAAGAAACGCCTTGACCTTGAGAGAGAACGGTCATCTCAAGAAGAAAAGATCAGACTGAGGAAGATGGATCTGTCCCAGATCCGTGAGAAGATTGTTCAGCAAGAAGTGGTAAAGATGGAAGAAGACCCTCTCCTCAGGTCAGAGTGTGACACCTTCTCACAAAACATCAGCACTGAGCAGAAACACAAAGAGAGCCTGAAAACAGAGCTCTTCCAACTGCAAAGACAGAAGGCTGACCTGGATCTGCAACTAGAGGAACTAGAGCGTGAGCGCAAGGCAAGGCGTGATGCAGAATTGGAGATCCAAAGGCTTCGAATCAGACTTAATGAACTGGAGATCCGTGACAAAGAGAACCGTGAGAAGGTGACAGTCAAACAGAAGGTAGTGCTGCAGCAGGATCCCCAGCAGGAGAAGGAACACTCCATCCTTAGACTACAGCTTGATGAAGAGAGGCACAAACGCACCCTGCTTGAGAAGGAGTTGAATGCCCTGATCCAGCAGCAACTCACCCTGGAGAAGATGGATGTGAAGGAAAGAGTTGTCCGCACTGAGAAAGTTCAGGTTGAAAGGGACCCAGAAGCTGAGATTGAGATTGAGAACCTAAGGAGGACTCTTGAAGAAGAGAAAAGGAGAAGACGAGAACTTGACCAGGAGCTGTCCATCCTCACTTCCAGGCTCTCAGATATGGAGTTCTCTAACACCAAGTCTTCTAAAGAACTGGACTACATCCGTGATGAAAGTAGCCGTCTGCAGCAAGAAAACCAAAGGATGCAGAACGAGATCCGCAAACTGCGGTCTGAGATCGATATCACCAGCAAAGAGACTCGAATTATTACTGAGTCAGCACCAAGGGAAGATGGAAAGAACCTGGAGTTGAGGCTTGATTCATTACAGAGGGAACTCGCAGGACTCAGAGGCATAACTATCCAAAAAGATGAGGAAATTGATAAGCTTCAAAAGAACCTGTCGGCAGTGAGAATAAAGAGGGAGCAGAGGGAGAGCCATCTCCGTCGATCTATCGTCGTCATCGATCCAGATACAGGCAAGGAGATGCGACCAGAGGAGGCGTACAAGCTAGGGCTGATCGACTGGAAGATGTTCGTGAACCTGCAGAGCCAGGAGTGTGACTGGGAGGAGATCACAGTGAAGGGTCCCAAAGGAGAATCCTCGGTTCTTCACGACAGAAAATCAGGGAAAAAGTTCTCCATTGATGATGCGTTGCGTCTTGGGCACATCACAAATCGCCAGCTTCAGCAGTACATAAACAAAGAAATCTCCATCCAGGAGTTTGGTGTAATGGTGTCGGGCAAGAATAAGTAAATGTAAGAAAATGCATTTTTGGTTTGACTGTAAAAGCTTTAATCTGTTTCATCTGTGTTGTTTTAAACTCTCCTTGCTTTTTATTGTACTTCTGCTCTGACTTCAATTCTTTGGTGATTTGGCATTATTTTGTACTTTATCCACGATTCGTAAATGCACTATGTATTTATTTGCTTATTCATATTTAGTTTTGTGGGACTGGCATGGATATCTGGATTAATATTACTATCGTTACAGCCAACTACATAACACTTCAGCATAACACTGTGGTAGGAAAAGTTTGCTCAGCTGAGCCTTAATTTCTTAGACTGGGTACGAGGGTGGAGAATATATCTTTGATTTGATATTGTCATTGAAATTCACAAAGGTACTAAATGTTTCATTTATTTGTGGGGTTTTCCCAGGTTTATCTAATGTGTGCTCTCCAAGCTTCAATAAAAGTCAAATCAAACTGAGAAAACTGGATCTTTTTTGTGTTATTTCATTATGGTGAAACATATTTATAGATTTTCATGTTATCTTTTCGAAACATCCATCCATCCATCCGCTATACCACTTATCCTTTGAGGGTTGCAGGGGGGCTGGAGGCAATCCCAGTTGACATTGGATGATGGCAGGGTGAGGTCACCAATTAATCTAACTATATGTCTTTGGGCTATGGTGGACATGCAAACTTCACACACCTGGTCAAACTGGTGTTTGAACCAAGAAACCTTCACTACAGCACCATGCCACCTGATAGCATTTAATCATGTGTCCTATATTTTATCAAATATGTTTTATTGAGCAAAAAAAAGTTATACATACAGTAAACTGTTGAACCAGTGCTCATTTTCATAGTAAGAAACGATTATATAAAATTGTATTAATGTCCATTCACAGGTATAAAACAGGTCATATAAAGATATAAGGATTGTCCTTGGGATTTGAACATTAACCAAGATAAACAATTAAAAAAGAAAGGAGAAATAAAAAATAAAAAAACCTAAATAAATGAACAAAAAATTAAATAATTACACAAAATGAAAGAAGAAATTTGTAAGTGCTAAAAAATAAATAAGGGAGAAAAGATTCATGTGAATCCAAGAGTGGAAACATAACTCGGATCATGTAGCCCAGGAGTAGAAGGTTTCTATCTTTACCTTCCCTCTTAGATTTCCTCATTTCCTAGACCTCATATGTGTCCTATATTTTGATGATTAACCCCCAGTACAAAGCACTGAACATCTGAATAAAGTAAAACAGTTCTAGAAATGAGTGATGTTATTCTATATTGTGGTGATGATAATGAAAAACCATCAAACATTTTGAGATTACAATTCACAAAGAGCATCTGTTGATGTGAACTAGGTCTCAAAAAAAAGAGATCCAAGAAAATTTATAATCAAGAATTGTTGACTTGTATGAAGCTGGAAAGTTTTACAGAGTCATCACAAAGATTTCAAATCAGTCCACAGTCAGACAAACTGTCTGTAAATGAATATGATTCAGTTCTGTGGCTACGGGGATGCACACCTCCAAATGCACAATATAGATGTTCATTGAGGTTTAAAAAAAAGTCACAGCTAAAAGCTGAAAGGATTCCATCTTTCTCTCCAGAAAACACAACACTGCACCTGAAGCCTGTCAAAGAGCAGCCTGACCCTCCACAATACTACTGGGAAAATGTTTGATGGACTGATGAGACTGAGGTTGAACTGTCTGAAGAACATGGCAGCACAATGTGTGGTGTAAACAGATCTCTGCACACCAACATGAAAACATCCTCCCAGAGGTGAAGCAGGGTGGAGGGAGCATCATGATCCGGGTCTCTGCTGCCTCTGGACCTGGACAGCTCCACATCATCAAGTTTATCAAGGTCTCCTCCAGGATCATGTCAGGGTGTCTGTCCACCTGCTGAAGCTGCTGATGCAGCAGGACAATGACCCTGAACATCAGAGTAAATCCACTATCTGGAGCGGGCCAGTCAGAGCCCAGACCTGAATCCAGTAGAGGTGCTGAACTCAGCGAGCCGCTCACACCAGACATCCAGAGAATCTGTCTGACTGAAGCAGCTCTGTAGGAAGAATGGTCCAAACTTCCTCCTGAACATTGAGCAGCTCTGATCAGCAGCTACTGAAGAGCTGGTTTCAGAGGAGCTTCAACCAGTTATTAAATCCAAGCTTCATTGACTATTTCCATCAGCACTGTGAATGTTTAATGGCTGTGTTCAATGAAGACAAAAAAGGTTGTAATTGATTGTGTGATATCAGCTATATTAAAATGAATGATGGAGATCTGAGCTCGTATTCACCAAGCATCTTAAGGCTAAAAGTAGCTCCTAACTTGCTGATTTAGGAGAAACTCCTAAAACTAATGGGCATGTCAGTCCTAACTTTAATTTCACTAAGAGTAATTCACAAAGCCACTTAGCGCTAAAAGTAGCTCCTAAGTCTGGGAGAAGTTAGAGGCAGTCGAGAGGACTCCTAACTCACTCAGACCAAATCACAAAGAATCTTAAAGGGCTGCTGCCATTCTACGTCACAGTGTTCTGGAAACGTTACATGATGCTGAATTACTTAAAAGATACAACTCAATCACGAGGGAATAATGATCGTTGTGGAGTTTGTGAAGAATTAAATAACATCTCCTACCAATCCAAACAACCCGATAAATCTGGATATTAAGTGTTTGGCAACGGTGCGTTACTTGGCAACAGAGAAGAGCCGATTTATCCACCAAACAATAAATGCGCTGTGACCCGACATCATAGCACAGTTCATACGATTTCCTTTAGATGTTCAACAGCTACAGAGAAATAATGCAGCTCCATGCCAATAGCCGGTATGCCTGCTGTGATCGGTGCCAGAGATGGAACGCATGTAGGAAACAGCAAGACGAAAACAAAATCATCAACACACAGGTTGTGTTGATGCTGCCTGTATAGTTCTAGACATTATTGTACAGTGTCCCGGATCTACACAAGAGTCATGAATCTTAATGGAGAGTGACCTGATCAGCTGTTTGAAAGGATCATGTTCCAGCTGGATGTCACCTGGTGGGGGAAGGTGGAAATCTTCACACACCTCAACCCACAGCCGGGACCACAGCTGCAGGAGGCTACAACACCGGTTAGCTTTAGTTAGGCAGTCTAGGACAGGTTTGTTTTTTTTTTTCCATTGAGAGAATTGAATGTAAGTTTTTATATTAAAATTAAATTCTCCCGGGTCGACACAAACCTAATCATACAGATGCATTTTGGAGAATGCACTACTTTTGTAAACAGCACCTAATCTGTTATAATTTCATTTGTATTCGTTTATTTCTCTGTGTTTTTTAAATTATTACTGCTGGATGTTGCGCATGCGTTTTCACCAGCACACAGTCTTTCATCAACCAATCTGCTGCAAGGAAGCTCGTCCATGAAAACTGACGTCAGCCATAGCAACGGAGTCGCACTCTTGGCTTAAGAGTTTTTTCTGTACTAAAAGTTGGTCTCAGCAGCTTTATGAAGAGGACTTAGGAGAAAACTTTTAGTTAAAAACGTTTAGCGTGACTTAGGAGTACTCTTAGTGGTAAGATAAAATGCTTTGTGAATACCGGCCCTGGTTTTCTGCATTAACTGGTCAGTATTCTGTACTCACATTTTATCTTACCACTAAGAGTACTCCTAAGTCACGCTATAAGTTTTCAACTTAAAGTTTTCAACTGTTTCAGTTGGTGGGAGATGTTTTTGCGTCCCTCACAAACTCGATAACAGTCATTAGTCCCTTGTGATTGACTTGTATCTTTTCAGCATTGTGTAAGGTTTCCAGAACACTGCAACGTGAAATGACAGCAGCTCTTTTAAGATTCTTTGTGATTGGGTGTTTAATTAGGAGTCAGTAATTAGGAGTCCTCTCAACTGCCTCTAACTTCACCCAGACTTAGGAGCTACTTTTAGCGCTAAGCTTTGTGAATAGCTTTTGGTAACAATAAATAGGAGTCCTAAAGTTAGAACTGACACATCCATTATCTTCAGGAGCTTCTTCTAAATCGGTAAGAATTTGTGAATACAGGCCCTGGTCATTCCAAAAGGTTCACTGACTTTTTCTTGTCACTATAGATTAACTGGTTTTTGCAGTTTTTTTCAGATTGACAAACTAATTTCAATTCAAAATCCTCTTCTCTCTTGGTCTTCATTAGCAGAAAGAGCCTCCTGAAGACTGAGGCACAGTTGAAAGATCCAGAAGAAAGCTAGAAAGTTGGTTTTGAGTTAAGTTTATTGCCCAAGGAAAATTATTATTATTATCAAAGGATACTATTTTCAAAAGAGTTTTCATGCTCAACTTTCATTTTTGTTATTTCTGCAATGAGTTTTAACAGATCTTTATCTACTTAAACATGTATAAATAACTTTTTCAGTTATGAACTGAATCTTTCAATTATTTACATCCATGTAAATATTTTTGTAAAATACTTGTGCACAGATACAGACAGGGACTTATACTATACTTATACTGAAATATAATATATGACACATAAGTCCCTATATAAATATATGTCATCTATAAGGAGATATATTATTATCACATATATACATCCTCTGGATAAATGAAGATACAAGTTTACAACTTACTGTATATGAAATACCCATAGTAAAATTTGTGTATTTACATAAATCAGAAATATGTATATAATTATTTTTTTTACATGGTGTGACATGTTGCGGCCATACATGCTAAAGATACATATTTAATTTATATATGAAAGTTTATTAAGCAACATACATATAAAAAATACTGTATACTCATGTATGTTTTTCTTATTAATTTCTCATTAATTTTAAACATGTCTAACCTCAAAGTCTGGGAAAGTGGTATCAGACTTTTGGAGTCTACTGTATATAACATCAACATATATTGACAGGTTTAAGGACGGATATGTATTTATGTAACATGTCTACAATATAAACATACATATATAAACATACATATTTGTATGGGCTGTATTTATATGTCAATATATGAAATTGTTTCATTTACTTAAAGGTTTTATATATAATTTTTAAACATGTATATGTTTTATATGTACCCATATTTTACACATTCGATATATGAACATGCATAGGCTATGCAGAGGGCAGCAGATATTTAATACTGTACTGCAAGTGTACCTTAATATCTGCTGTGTGTAGAGTTTCCCTAGGGGCTTGTAGCTTTGAGCTTCTGTTGAAAAATGTATTTTTTGGTTTATTAATGATCGACACAAAATATGAAAATGAATATTTCCTAATCAATCTCATTATATTTTTTGCAAAGTTTTACATTCATTAATGAAAAATTGCTGAAATGAAACCTCACTTTCATGTTTTCAACACAGAAATGGAGCTATAGCTATAGTAAGACAATAACTTGGACAAAACCAAAAAACTATTAAAACTATGAAATTGTGCTATTTTAATGTTTTCATTTAAGTTACTTTCTATTTATTTATCTTAACCCCTGACATTTTTTTCATATTTTTTTTATTTGCTGTTGTGGTCCTTTGTCCTATTGATTATGTGAAATATTTGAAATAAAGAAATAAAAAAAGACCCCCAGGGGCCCCAGAGAAGGTCGTCCTCCCACCGTTAGGTGGCAGTAAGTCCTGTTGAAAAGAGCTGAACATGAAAGCACCCAGACTGTAGGTAAAGATTTAGACAAAAATCTATTATTTAAAACTAAAGCTCGTGAAAATTTCAGTGCAAATACAATATCATGAATCATTTAATATAATTCATAAATGTAACATTCAGATTTGACAACACAACATGTATTTTTGTTTAGTTATTTCTTTTCCTTTGTTAAGTTTTGTTTAACGCTATGTTGAATTACTGTATATTTTATATTTATTTTTATGGCTTGTAAGAAACTATCTTTCAACATTATGCTGAGCAATAATAAAGACAGTATTGTAGCGGATGTTACATAGAGAGGAAAGGTTCGTCCTCATGTGATTAGTGGGTGTGTGTTGTCTTCCCCCCTCATTCAGTGCGACGTTTTATTAAAGTTGTAAGATGGCGACGGTGCATCTAAGGATCGGGGACCTAGTGTGGTGAGATAACCTTTAAACACTGTTAAACGCTTTCGTTGCCGCTGCATGAACCTGCATTGCCTGCAGAAGTATTGTATTAGTTGGTTTAACGCAAATGATTCTTGTTGGTGTTAACCACATGTAATTAATTTAAGTGTTTGCGTACTAGGTTAGTTGATAGTCAACCCAAACAAATTGCTAACCAAGCTGACTCAGCCAACAGCTGTCGTTAGCTGCTAGCGGACAAGCTACAGGAAAGGTTGAGACTTAATGGAGATAGTTTTTCCGGACACAAACCTGTCTGTTATTAGGTATAAGTTTCAATTCTTCACGACGACGTGTTGAGTAAAGCTTCCATGAAATACTTTAAATTTTGTAATTTTGTGACATGTTGTGGTTGTGACGAGCTTTGCTAGCTCTGTAGCTTAAGCGGATTTCTACTGGAGGTGGATTCGCATCTGCTCGGCTTCCGTGTTAACTGTGGCCGCTCTTTCTCCCGTTTACTTCTTTGGATTTGCATGTTTTCCTCAGAGGCTGAATTCTGGTCAATATAATCCACATATGTGGCTTATTTGTGTGTAGAGGGTTAGGGTTACTTCAAACTGGTCGTCTCATGTCGCTTTGTAGCACTAGTTTCATGATGGTATTATCAACATTACAAAATATACTACAGAGAAAGTGGGACAGGGTCCCTCTTACATAAGGAATACGCATAACAACAATGTTTCCCATCTGTGTCTTTAAACTGGATTAATCGACCAATTCCACAAACGTTACACAGCAATTTTTTGTTTTCTCTAGTTACATGTTTTAGTCGCCAGCTGCTTTGAATATCGTGTTATTAAGCATGTCAGACTTCATACTGACACGTGGCTACTGCTAAATAATATTTAACAGTAGTAGTAGCTAATAGTCTTCAACTGAAAGCATCTGACAGACTATGAAATTAGGTAATGTGGCAAGAGGAAATGTTAGTACAACATATGAGGACATAACAGCAAATTAAGACAAGAAGATTAGATCAAATAGAACCCTATAAACTGACTGAAAAACACCAGGGGATGATAATCATCTATAAACACAATATCAAAATTAAACATCAGGAGCCTCACAGAGCAACACTGCACCTCCATTGTGTTATGCTGAAGGATTTTTGCTATTTTGTCCTGGCTATAGTCCAGTAGTGTGATACAACTGACTGGTTTTGTAGTTCTGCTTTTTTAAGCCACTACTTGCAGTCTTACATTGTCACAACCAAGAGAAAGTAGAGCTGGGTATTCATGGAAATGTCTGTTAAAGTGCTGATAACTGAGATTTGGCACAGCTTTCATACAGCAAAAGAAATAAAGTTCCCAGAAGTCAAATGTTGTTTGAATACAAGCAGCTGTACTGGAACCTTTTAATAATCTTTTGATTTCATCAGAAACTGGCCTATCAAAGAACAAAACTCTGACCAGACAATTGATGGCATCTTTCTGGACTTAATCATTTTCAATACTCAGTACTTTGAATGCATTTGGTACAAAATATGTACTAAGGTCCAACACCAGCAAGACATACACCAAGGCTAAACATATCACTCTTATTTCAGGGGGAAGCTCGGTCGTTACCCACCATGGCCAGGAAAGGTAAGAACTGAAGACATGTCAGTGGCTGGTTCAAATACATTCTTCTATTTGCATGACAATTCTTATGCTAATATAGCTCTATAACACATTTCATCAAATTTCAGATAGTAAGCCCTCCAAAGGACCTGAAAAAGCCCAGGGGCAAAAAATGCCACTTTGTGAAATTCTTTGGAACTGAAGACCAGTAAGTTTGCAGTGTAAGGTTTCTGTCTTGACTGACCTCACAATACCTTCTCCAACAAATGTTTAAGGGCTGTGTCTGTGTGTCTGTCCAGTGCCTGGATCAAAGTAGAACAGCTGAAGCCCTACCACGCTCACAAAGAGGAGATGATCAAGATAAACAAAGGGAAACGCTTCCAGCAGGCAGTCGATGCAGTCGAAGACTTCCTAAAGAAAGCAAAGGGAAAAGAACAGGTGAGGGGGTCGTTTTTGAACAATTAATCCAGCAAATTGTAATGGATCTTGCTTTTATAAAAAGTTTTTATTTATTCTCATTGTCTTTTGGTTCTTCTATAAGTTGTTGGTTTTTGTTGACATGCACCTAAGGTATGAATTTCAGGCTACGTCCGCACTACTACGTTTGCATCTGAAAACGATCTCCGTCCAGACGAGCGTTTTAGCTTTGTATCAGAAATGATCTCTCTCCAGACTAACACACCTGAAAACACACATACGTGACCATTCATGTGCACTGAGCATGAGCATGCCAATGTAAACAGAAAGCAGATTCTCTACTCTGCTGTTGGTTAGATGCAGGAAATACTATGAACGAAGAACAACAAAGACAGTTTCAGCTTTAAAATGCAGATTTTAACTGAACAGCTGCTAGCAAAGACAACAAGGTCAGTAAGACTTGTAATTCGTTATCCATGTCACATTTACCACTCGCAGTTATGATTGATAAGATCCAATCATGTCATTGTTTCCAAAGTTTACTGATTGAGTATGTATAACATTTAATTCACAAACTAACTCTTGGAAAAAACCAGGCATCACAATTTGATGAGATGTAACTGTCTCTCTTAATTTCACATTAGAGTTTTATGATGGGGAATCATGAATGTGTCACTGAACTAATTTAAGAAAAATCTGCATTTTTTGGTAAATTCATTCCTTCAGACAGGTTGTCTGGTTGTTGCATATCACTTTAATGTAAAATTATATCTTTTCAGTATATAGTTTCAGTAATGAGGTACAATAATATTCATGATTTTTGTAAAAGCATACTAACCTAAAAACCTTTTTATGAGAAATTTACAGAGTGACAGAGATACAGAGTGTCGTGGTAACCATAGTAACTCACTCACACACCTGTCTGTGTGTACAGAATGGGGAATAAATGGCAATAACAGATTTATAGATATTTCTCACTTTGTCCTGATGGTTTGCAGAACTCTGTTTCTCTGTCTTGTCTGTCTGTGCGCTGTCGGCGTCTTATCACCCTGTGACCTTAAACTCACCACTGAACAAAATGATTTTACCAAGTGTCTAACTGTGCTCTCCGTGCTACTAGAGACTGTGTATGCTACTCACATGCTATTAGGTTTACTGGGAGATTTAGAAAATATTAGTGTGATACAATCTTATATTGACAGAGACGGAGCTCAGCCCCCTGGCCCAATTTAACCCCCGGCTCTATTATAGGCAGAGCTGAATTTGATGACGATTATGTTCTCCTCTTGAAAAGAAGAGGGGAGGGGCAAAGTCCCGGCAGGAGTTTAAACTTGAATTGCGTTTACTTTCTAACAAGTTTAAAGTTGTCTACAATGAATGGGTCACATTGCTTAAACTATGCACACAACATTGCTATCATACCACAGCCACGGGTACTGAGTTAGCCCAGTGTCTCTGTCTGTCCATGTCTGCACCTGTATTCTGATGAAAGGTCAGGTAGTCAGACCGACTGAGCCAGTGAAGGAGAAAAAACAGTGTTCAACTACAACGCAGTACATGCAGGGCACGAAAACAGCCTAATGAATAATGATCACGGCATGACCATGTTTCATTTTAACTCACACACTCACAAAAAAAAGGTGCATATGTGTCGCAGTCTGGAGCCCTGCAATGTCTGCTAAAAATTATCAGCATTGGCCAATCTCACTCATAGATGATCGGTATCAGTATTGGTGGCAAAAAAAATGTGATCGGGGCATCCCTAGTCGTTAGTTTGTTCAGGCGGACACATGGTCTCTGTCTAGGTCATCTGCCCACCAGAATCAGTTGATTCAACACTGGGGGAAACAGTTTTCTCTTTTGCTCAGTCAAGGTTTATTGTAAAGCCACCCTGAATTCAGAAAGTTATCCTTCAGCTCTTTTGACAGTTTAAATGGCTGCACTAAATAATGATGGTCTGTTTTTGACAGAACTCAGATGGCAAAGGAGACTCAAAAGGAAAGAAGACACCGAACAAGCCTCTGAAAATACTGGAGGAGGATGATGAAGATCTCAGTGCCCTGAAGGACCCCTCTGAGAAGGTCAGTTGGTCCCTGACAAGTTCAAACATTAGTCAAATAGATGTTTACTCAATGTACAGTATTTAGAAAAGAAAAAGAGAGAACACAAGGAGAAGTGAAGAGATGGAGATTCACTTTATAGATTTATAGACTGTTAACAAGTTCTGACCCTCATTCTTCTCTCCTCAATGCATCGAGCCAGATCCTATCACTGTCTGTGGGGAATGTTGATTTCAAAACACCCAGGCATTAGACTGACCCCTAAAACAATTTGGTGAAATTGTCTCCACTAAACCTGTAATGTATATTTTAGTGGCCTACCATTTTAAAGTGATCACATCTGTTAACTGAAGCTTCATGAGGACAGAAACATGCACAACATTCCGCTCATGAGTCTAATACACAAACATTAATAATGGGGCATACAATTTATAAAAAAAAAAAAAACTTATCCACAACATAATCATAAACAAATATAAATAACATAAATAAAAGAATTAAACAAGATTACAGAGTGATTTGAAGTTCTGGTCCACTGACTGGCCTGTGTCAGACCCAGTACTGTCCTTGATTCCCCGTCAGCATATAAACTTGTATTTCTCATTCACATAAATCTGAAAGAAAACCACATCTTCCATCCTGTCCCAGGATCAGTTACTTCACTCACTCATAAGGGCGGTCCTGTGGTGTTTTAGTCTGTTTATCTGCAGGTCTTGAAAAGTCTTGAATTCAATGAATTCAGATTCCCCAAAAAGGCCTTAGTAGGTGGTTTCACATTGAGCCACTGCAAGTGGGGTGGGGGGGTGTGAAATGCTGGGGAAGAATGTTTAACAGTCCTTAAGTATGATTCATGTGGTGATATTAACAAACGGTAAATATAATGGGGTTCATTTTGTTTTAGTTTTAGTTTTTGCTGGATGCATCGGCATTAAGACTTTCAGACCCAGTGGATTAATCCATCCATCAATTTTCTGCTTCTTGGTCCAGGCCAAGTTAATTTCATTAGCTAATTAAGTCTATAATTAGGAATTATTGTTATGTTCTGCTAAGATATACTGGAAAAAATGGATATGATGATAAATAATTCTAGGCCATATCGTCCCAACTGGTTTTTCTTCATACTTTGGTCAGTATTAAATTGCGTTCAATGTTGTGGTTATACCTAAGTGTAAGTTTAACTTGGTGAATCCTGCAGACTAAAATTAAAATACAGCAGAGACATAAAAGGAACCTTGTACCAAGGCTTTGCATTGTAAAAGCCCACAGTAAATATCATCAAAATAACATCAGTACCATGACATAAAAGATCGGTTCACCCAAATTACAAAAACTTATTTTCTGTCCCATCTCTAGTGGTGTCCATGCAGATCAGTTTGGTGTTGTTTGTCCAGGTTTTGAGGTTCTTGTCTGTCTAAGATTTCTGCCTCCACCCTAACAAAGTGAAGGACTCCTCCATCTGTGACAGAGAAATGTCCCCCACTACAGCAGACACCTTTGATTTAGAAGGTGAATGTGTGTCTCTCTCCTCCTTAAGGACTTAACTGACTCTGACCCCGAGCCATCCAGTATTGAGAGGCTGGGGGCTGGACCTGGCTCAGGATTCAAATGGGAAAGCAGTGTAGGTGAACCCCCCCTTCCCACCAAGCCTGCCTTGCCTTGCTGCTCTTCTACCTGACCTTAACCTTTGGCTTTAATCACCAACAACTGCAGACCTTTCCCTTCTGACCTTTTTTGGTGCTCACTCTTGACTACTGAAACTGTGTGTTTGCCGTGGTCACCAACTCTGTATGTGGAGGCCCAAAAGGAGGCTTAGGTTTGGTTGAGTTGACCCAGAAATGTGCAATTTCCTGGTTGGCTTCCTGCTTTCCATTAGCAGCCTGCTCCTCAGGACCAGGGTTGTTGACCACTTGTGAATAAAATGCTCTCAATCCGTTGTGATCACCAGGCTTGTGTTTGTGTGTGTAAAGAAACATTGCACCCCCAGATAAAAGATGAGTCATTAACTGGTCTTCTTTATGTCAGTGGAAACATTTTCACAACCATCAAACATGGTGAGTTGGATGGTAATGTTCTGTGAGCCCAACAGCCCTAATTTTGCATCATTATACAAGAAGTAGTTATTCTTCATAGTGGAAACCGTGCACCCCCCTCCTCAATAACTTTTTTTGAATGTAGTTAATTAAACTCGAACAGTAGAAGCTTGCACTGCCAGCTACTGCTCCTCTCAGCCTTCTTCATGGACTGTTCATGTGTAAACAGAATTGGCACATTTTCTTGTTTCACCTATCATTGTATGCAAAACTCAACCATTTCTTCCATCTAAAGTACTGCGGCAACTCATGCTCATATATTTGCTGCTCATATATTTGCTGCTTTATAAATCTGGATCCAGTTAATTTAATTTTGGTTTCCAGACTGAAATGGATCTTTGAAATCGTGTCATTGTATTTGGGAGTTGTACTGAGTTTACCAGTTTCCACTGACATTGGAAGAAGCAGACAGTGACCAGCTTTGTGGGTCGAACTGATCATTTTAATAGAAGTGCAAGTATTGGAATCAATACTGTCTGGTTTCTGAGGATTCGTGCTCAGCCACTTTCATATTTCTCCAAAATATGACCTCTTTTCACTTTGTCACCTGATATATTTTAAAAGATTACCATATACTTCTAAGTCACTTTCAGGTTCTGGCTGAAACGGTTACACAGTGATCAGTGTATAAATAAATGTAAAGAGATCAGTCATTCTATTCATTATATAAAGCACACACCAGTTGTGTCACTTTCTGCACCTCTGGTTCTGTTGAATGGCAAACTGTTGCTCTCTGTTGGTGTGAGTGTTCTGAGACTACTGTATTTATTAATCCTGGATGAACTGTTCAGCAGTTGAACACCCATAGGGTCCTCATTGGTTTAATTAGCCTTTCATCATCAACAGTTCAGAGCACAATCACAAATTTGTGAGCAGAAACTGTAGAAAATCACGGACCACAATGGGAGCCCTGATGTGTCAGCACTGTGCAGTGTAGATTCAAGGGTTTCTGCACATTATGTTCTGTCAGGTCAATACATATCCATCTGCCATCTGCACAGAGAGAACTGTCCCACTGAACTCTTCTTCTGTTGCAGCCTGTGAAGGATGACCCACATTTCCATCACTTCCTCCTCAGCCAGTCTGAGAAGGTAGGTGCCTCTGCATCTTTATAATGTTTCCTTCTCTGGTTCAGTTACAGGAATGGATGTTATGTTGTCTGTCACCTCATTATATCAGATCTCATTAGATAGCCAGTTTGAGACTCTGTAGATGTGTGTGTCTCTGAATGTGTCAGTTTGGTTCCGGTTTGACCAGTAGAGTAAGATGCTAATGTGGCACCTTGTGTTATCCTCTTCACTTCTGTCTCGACACACACAAGCTGTGTTTCTTGGAGGCAGTAGTGTTTCTCATGGCACAAATCACCCAATTTCTCAGTTGCATTTTTACAGTCAGCCCTAAATGTCCCTGAGCGCAGGCCCATGTTTAATATTTAGCACTTCTGAAAAGTAATTCAAGTCAAATCATAAAGGACAAAAATTTAAATACCAGTCATCACCAATATGTGACTGATCTGCATGTAGTGTTGTTTGTTAGTAACTGTGATTTCATAAAATGTTTACTACATAATTTTGTAATTACATAGTTTTGCTGAAGATACTCTGATGTGAACTTGCAGTGTGAAGTGTGTAGAGTTTATTGATCATCTCTTGATTGTTTGCTCTCTCTCCACAGCCAGCCTCATCAATGGAACCCATTAGCAAGCGCCTGAAGATAATTGAAGAGGTGAAGTAACTGGTCAAAAATTTTTAAACTTAAATGGATTTATGTTAATACGAATTAATCTTTTTCCATGATGTGCTTTACATTTTAAACTATACTGTGTTGAATAACAAAATTTCAGCAGCAGGTTTTGTTCCTTACTGATGTATGTAGCAAACCTGGGTACAACTTGTTTCCTTGAGGATGATGTTGACTGTTGTTTTTGATTGTGCAGGACACAGGGTCAACATCTATCCAAGCAGCCGACAGCACAGCCATCAATGGCAGCATCACACCCACAGATAAAAGGTAGTAACAAAACCTCACTACACCAGTGTTGAACACCATTATCAGTTACTGATGAAATTCAGCTGGAGATGGATCAAAAGGTTAACACAGTGGATTGTTTTTACAGATTTATAACTTAATTTTGTTGTCATTTATCATGCATCAAAAGTGAGATGAACGTGACGATTTGTGTTCCGCCACGCCAGCTTCATGTGTGGCATACACACGCTTCTAATAGTTTTAGTCAGTTGGCAACACTTAGAGGTGATGCAGTGAAACAACTAACATTACGAAACGATCTACAAGTCTTTCGGACCACATGTCAAAACAACTACTCATCAAAGCCTTATTGGAAATGACAACACATCCTTGTGTACGCAATTAAATGACATAATGGACATAAAAGCACAAAAGGATGAAATATATACCCTAATAACAATGGCAGCTTTGGATTTAAAATATGGTACATGGTATTTAGAGACCACGCAGATGTTTTGGACCTGTGATGATGGCCGACTTATCAGAGATTTAAGATTTCCTAGGGCAATCCTCTTGGAACTGTGCTGAGTTGGGTCCGGCTTTGGTGAGGTACAGGGTGAGGCGTTATTGCCTGTTCCCTTACGAGTGCTGAACACACTTGAGTTACTAGGCAAAAATGGCATTTCAGAGAGAACAGGCAGACCAATCTGGACTGTGGCAGTCATCCTTGAGCCGCACAATGCCAGCTGTACAGGATGGAATCATCTGTATGTCAGCCAGGTGTATAAAGTTCCCATACAATGTGGTTGAACAGGCCGATATTACAGTGCAATTTGTGCAATAGCAGCCAGAGACGCTTTCACTGATGTAATCGGTTTGAACGAACACACACACACACACACGCACACACACACACACCACTATTGCGTAATGTTGGCAAAGATTTGGATAGTCTCACATTTTGCCTGGCACATTGCTTCATACCATTTGAGTGTCTATTGAAAACAACGGTGGATGTATAGTGTGTGAAATAAACAAAATACTATTGTAAACATTTTTTACAAATTTCAATCAAGAGAACATGCATTAAGTTCCTTGTGCAGGACACGTCAGGCCCCACCGCATTAACAGCCTCTGCCACACTCCCACCTCGTTTGTTTTCTGTTGTTATTAATGCCAGAGTGCAGAATTAAACCTATTTATTTTGGACTCTACCTCTAACAGCAATACCTCCTCCTCGTAAGTGTCTCTTTGGCGACTTTCTGCTTGGTTTTGCCATTTTTCCTGATCCTGGAGAGAGGGGTATTCCAGGCATTTGTACTCATTAGCATATTAAATTTGGAGGGACAGAGGGTGGACTGTGTTATTCGTCCATGTGGGCTCAATTCCATGTTGATTGGGATGTACAAAGAAAATGTGCTTGCATCCTGCATGTGCACAGTCTACATTCATCTGAATTTTTTGGTGCATATGCATCTTTCCAGCTTTGTGCCCTAACCAGTGTTGGTGAGTCTGTCCACTGCAGCCTCAGGAGGTGTAACCTGGCCTGGTCTTCTGCTGTTGAACGTTGGACGTGTTGTTCACTCTGAGGCTGTTCTGCTTAGCACAGTTGTAAAGAGTGGTTATCTGAGTGACCATAGCCTTTCTGTCAGCTCCAACCAGTCTGTCCATTTTCTCTGTCCTCTCTCATCAACACAGAGCTGCTGCTCACTGGAAGCTTTTGTTGTTGCTGCATTCTGAGTAAAAACTCTTGAGACTGTTGTGAGTGAAAATCCTGGAGATCAGCTGTTTGAGAAACACTCACATCAACAATCATGTCGGTCACTGAGTCCCATTTTTACTCATTATGATGTTTGACCATTAACTGAAGCATCTAAGCAGGTGTACAGGTTTTCCTAATAAAGTGCTCCGTGGGTGTATATGAACGATGCTTTTTTTATTTCATCATTTGTTTGCTCACGTTTTGATTTGTTTGTTGATTCTTGCACTTTGCCTTCCAGGATAGGCTTCCTGGGTCTGGGGCTGATGGGTAGCGGTATAGTTTCTAACCTGCTGAAAATGGGTCACGTCGTCACAGTGTGGAATCGCACAGCAGAAAAGGTGCGTAATGCAACACACAGTCACGGTCAAACAGGAAACTGACGACACATCCAGTTACATCAAATTATGTTTAAAATGCTGTTGAGTGAGCATTGCTGTAATAATTATAGTTTTTTTTTTTTTTTTTTTTTTTTTAAAGCAGTTGATAATAGACCATTAACTCATGACCAGCCATTCACACAGACGTTTCACAAAGAGTGAGAAAAGTTTAGCTGCTGAAAGAAACGGTTAATTGTGGACAAGCACAGTGCAAGAAGAAATTTTGGGGCTGGAACACATCAGATTTTTTTTTAACTGTGTGATATATTGTGTGCATGTATTCTATTGTGTGGATTGTGTTTCTTTTTTAACTTGCATGCACCAATCAGCAGTTGCACTCTAATTTTGTTGTATTTTAAATGCAATGACAATAATGGTTTTTTATTCCAAGATGCATTTCCTCATGGAAACTGATTAAAATGTTATGTTAGAATGAATTTAGTTTAATAATTTCCAAAAGACAAGGTATTGACCAATTCCACAGTAAATTGTGTTTTCAAACAGGATCACATTTATTGTAGCAAAGGTGAACAACACTAATCTGACTATTAAAGGTCGGAGTTTGTGACCTCTGGTGATGCTATAGAGATTTTTTCATTAGTTGGGCCTCGTGTTGTTCATCTCGCACATAAGGACTCTCATATGCAGGGGTGATGCATATTCCTGCAAATGGTGTCACACATTTCCAGTGATCTACTGATGGCAGTAATGCAATAAATGAGGCTGCTTGCTGTTAAACATACACTCCCCTCCAAAAGTATTGGAACAGTGAGGCCAATTCTGTAGACTGAAAACATTTGGGTTTGACACCAAAAGATGAATATGAGACAAGAGATCAACATTTTAGCTTTTATTTCCAGGTATTTACATCTGGATTTGATACACAACTTAGAAGATAGCACCTTTTATTTTGAACACACCCATTTTTCATGTGAGCAAAAGTATTGGAACATGTGACTGACAGGTGTGTATTGTTGCCCAGGTGTGTCCTATTACATTGATTATTCAAACAATAAATAGCACTGAATGTCTACGCTCAGTTTCAGATTTGGATTTTATAGTTTTTATATATAGCATTTATAGTTAGAGGTGTAACTAACATGTAAACTAGAGAGCTGTCTATGGGTGAAAAAAAAGCAATTGTGAAGCTGAGAGAAGATGGAAAATCAATTAGAGCCATTGCACAAACATTGGCATAGCCAGTACAACCATTTTGAATGTCCTGAAGAAGAAAGAAACCACTGGTGTACCAAGTAACAGACATCGAATGGGTAGACCGAGGTAAACAGCAGCAGTTGACGACAGAAACATTGTGAGAGCTGTAAAGAAAGACCCTAAAACAACTGTTAGTGACATCAGCAACAACCTCCAGAGGGCAGGAGTGAAGGTATCAGAGTCTACTGTTCGCAGAAGACTTCATGAACAAAAGAACAGAGGCTAGACCAGAAGATGCAAACCACTCATTAGCAAGAAGAATAAGAAGGCCAGGCTGGAATTTGCCAAAAAAGTACAGAGACGAGCCTGGAAAATTCTGGGACAAAGTTTTATGGACTGATGAGACAAAGGTTAACCTTTACCAAAGTGATGGAAAGGCTAAAGTTTGGAGAAAGAAAGGATCTGCTCATGATCCCAAACATACAAGCTCATCTGTGAAACGCGGTGGAGGTAATGTCATGGCTTGGGCTTGCATGGCTTCTTCTGGAACGAGCTCATTAATCTTGTAACACATGATGGCAGCAGCAAAATGAACTCAGAAGCCTACAGAAACATTTTGTCTGCCAATTTAAAGAAAGATGCAACCAAACTGATTGGGAGATCCTTCATCATGCAGCAAGATAATGACCCAAAACACACTGCAAAAACAACAAAGGAGTTCATCAGGGGCAAGAAGTGGAAGGTTTTAGACTGGCCAAGTCAATCTCCAGACTTAAACCCTATAGAGCATTTTACCTGCTAAAGAAGAGACTGAAGGGAGTAACCCCCCAAAAGAAACAACAACTGAAAGAGGCTTCGGTGAAAGCCTGGAAAAGCATCACAAAAGTTACTTATACACTTTAATCTATTTTAAGTCTATCTGTTGCAATACTTTTGCTCACCTAAAAATTTGGTGTTCCATTACAAATAATGCTATCTTCTAAGTTGTGTATCAGATCCAGATGTAAATACCTGGAAATAAAAGATGAAATGTTGATCTCTTGTCTCATATTCATCTTTTGATGTCAAACCCAAATGTTTTCAGTCTACAGCAAAAATAAAGGAATTGGCCTCACTGTTCCAATACTTTTGGAGGGGAGTGTAGATGTAAGCAATGCAGGATTTACCACTTTTAACAAATCAACTTTACAAATGTTTTATGAGGAAGGAAATTAGTTGACACTTTTGCTGTGTGTCTTGGTGAGTAACTCTAAATTTCAACAACATGGAAACTCCATAAAGTAGCTTTAATAAAACTGTAGAACGGTCATGTAGGTGTGTGTTTTCTGCTAATGACTCCTGTCTGCTGTGCTCCAGTGTGACCTGTTCATCCAGGAGGGGGCCAGGTTAGGCCGGACTCCTGCAGAAGTGGCTTCCATGTGTGACATCACTTTCTCCTGTGTCTCTGACCCAAAGGCTGCCAGGGATGTGAGTATCATCTCATCTACAGTAAATGACTTCCTATTGAGGTGTGAATAACGGGCTCATGGGTAAAAACTTCTCCATGTTTTTGTATCTACTGCTATTCAGTTGGTGTTGGGACCCAGTGGAGTGCTGCAGGGAATCAGGCCAGGCAAATGCTACATAGAGATGTCCACTGTAGACCCAGAGACCATCACAGAACTCTCACAGGTATACACCAGTACGCACACACACACACACACTAAAGTAGCCACAATTTTTGAAAAAACATATATTAAATATATGTTTTAAATTATTTATTCAATTGGCAGGTGATCACGTCGCGGGGCGGTCGATTCCTGGAGGCTCCAGTGGCGGGAAGCCAGCAGCTCTCCAATGATGGGATGCTGGTCATCCTGGCAGCTGGAGACAGAACAGTCTACGAAGACTGCAGCAGCTGCTTCCAGGCCATGGGCAAGACCTCCTTCTTCCTGGGTATGTAGAGTGTAATGTGTATAGTCAGCCCAATGATAGTGGGCAGATGAAACAGGCTTCAGTGTAGCTAGTGTGTCACAATTCTGGATTAAATTGGAATCACTGAGATCATGATTTTTTTTTCAATATGAATATTAATTGCACTCATTTATCTAATACAGTCTGATATAAGACTGGCACATCAGCTTTAGACAACAGAAAGGGAAGCCTCCTGTATTTAGCTTCAAAAGCTAAAGTATTTAAACGACTTCATCAATCTGACACTGAACATAAAAACAATCAACTTCAGGATCTTGTCTCTTCTATTCACAACCTTTGTGGGTTGGATTCATTTTGTCATTTGTCCTTCCACAAATTTTCTCTCATGTTGTCATTTGCTGGTGTCTCTCACTGGGTTTATTTTCCTCACTGCTGGTTTCTGCTGCTCTGAACCACGTGGTGTAACGATGCGTTGTCATTTGTTGAGGGGAAAAAGTAAGAATGCTTGTTTTGATGCAGCTGATGTCCTTGATGAAAATTGTTGTCTTATAGAGTTTGAATGTAGATCATGATTTTAATAGGATTAAATGTGCAGCCCTGCTGTTGGATTGGATGGTGACAGTTGAGATTACATTGTTGCTTTTATGTGTCGGAACGGTACAGGTGAGCTGTGAGCTGTACGCTGCGCTGAGCGTCGGTTCATGTTTGAGTGCGCAGGACATGACAAAAGCAGTGGCAAAGAGTGTGTGCACCTCTGTGTGTTCATGACAACAGAACATTGTTTGCACATACAGTTCTACTGTGAGTCCAGCATAATAGAGAGAAACTGAAACTGGTATCGATCCAATTGACACTAAAGTCAATCTTCAAAAACAAGACGTTATATCAAAAGTATTGATATTTTGGGATCGATCTGCCCACCCCTAAAAAAAAAAAAAAAAAAAAAAAAAAAAATCACCCATGTCAATGTAACAAAAAAGACCTTTCATAACAATGATCCTTTGAAAGCAGAGATTCTCTGAGCAATCACTTGTCCCAGCTGTTGTATCAGCTTTGATAGTTCAGAAGACCTTCTGTATTGAATCACAACCATCCTCTGCTAAATGGACCTGTGTTGAACTAAAATCACAGCAGCCAACATGTTTGGACCTTAAATAGAAAATCTTACAATCTAAATCTTAAATTCAGACTCTGATCCTACCATAAGCTGCCTCAGCACAAATCCAGATCCATCAGACCAGGCTCTGTTTTTCCAGGCCTCATCTGCAACATTGCATGTATAAGCAGGTGTACAGCTGTTCCTAATAAAGTGCTTGGTGAATATATATATATATATATATATATATATCTGACATTTCAGATCAAAGTCTCACCTCTGCTTTCCAGTTTCTGTTCCTTTGTTCAGATTGCTCAACAAGCCAGATGATGCTCTCTGGTTTTCCATTATTCCAGGCCAACAGAAATTTAGGCACATAACAGTTTCAACACAGAGACTGCAACATGTTTCTCCTTTTATGTATGTATAAAATATATATGTGTGTGTATATATATATATATATATATGTGTGTGTGTGTGTGTGTTAAGGTGAAGCAGGGAATGCAGCAAGGATGATGCTGATCCTAAACATGGTGCAGGGCAGCTTCATGGCCACCATTGCAGAGGGGCTCACTCTGGCCCAGGCCACTGGCCAATCACAGCAGACCTTCCTGGACATCCTGTGCCAGGGCCAGATGGCAAGCACCTTTGTGGACCAGAAATGCCAAAGTAAGTCAACACAAAGGAAGTTTAAAGTCATCCGTTTATTGATTTACCTGCACCTTGCTTATTAGTTGTTTTTTTTCATTGTATTTATTTGTACATTTTCTCCTTTCAATCTTAAATGGTGACATGTTCAGCTTTTGGCCATAGAAAAATTGGTTATATTAACATTGTCAGACAGACAGTTTCAAACAAAATCTGTCCATCCATCCATTTTCAACCACGTAATCTGGGAACCAGTCATGGTCGCGGTAGCAGTGCACAGCTCTGGCTCTGGAAATCAAACTTCTGGAGAGGGGCTGGACTCTCTCCTTTTCTGGAGTTGCCCAGGGTGAGAGGGGCAGGGTGAATGTGGAGAGACTGACAATGCAAGTAGGGGGAAGACTCTGACTGTTGTCTGTGCTTGTGCAGTTTGGAGTATCAACTCTTCTTACAGTCTGCGGGTCAGGTCCTGTAAGGGGTATTACATAGAAACAGTTCTCCTGGGGGACTTGAACACCACATGGGTAACACCTGGAAGCGAGTAAGTGGGAGGAACAGCCTGCCTGATCTAAACCCAAGTGGTGTTTTGTTGTTGGACTTTTGTGCTATTCATGGATTGGCTGTAACAAACACCATGTTCGAGGATGAGGTGATTCATAAGTGTACTTGGTGGCCTTAGGCCTCAGCTCAGTGATGGACTTTGATTGTATCAGATCTGCGGCCATATGTCTCAGACGCTCTGTGAAGAGTGGAGGAGAGGTGTCAACTGATCACCACTTAAGGAAGACAGCCTGGAAACATGAAGTGAGGGGGAGTTGAGAGCTTCTGCCTGTGGCTGGTTGAGGTATCCGGGGTGGACCCAGAACACAATGGAGAGATTATATATCTCATCTGGACTGGGAACGCATCAGGATCCCCCAAGAGAAGCTGGAAAATGTCTCTGGGAAAGAGGGACATCTTGACTACCTTGCTTGACCTGCTGCTGCCACGACCCCCAACCCAAACTGAAAATATTGTACCTTTTTATAAATAAAATATAGTTGTTTTTTTTTTAATTCGCATTTATGATAACCTTCCTTCCTGTTTCTTCCAGATATTTTACAGGGCAACTTTAAGCCAGACTACTATTTGAAACATATTCAGAAGGATCTGAGGCTAGCTATCTCCATGGGCGACATGGCCAACCATCCAACCCCAATGGCTGCAGCTGCCAATGAGGTACAACTGTTTAATTTATTCATGTTTGCTTGTGTACACTTTTACGCCTCCATGCCAGCGACAGCCCAGACCAGAGGTTTTCAGGTTATCTGTCTGGCACCATTCTCATGGACGCAATATCTCATTGACACCTTGAGAAACTTCTTCAAACTTGGTACAAACATTCACTTAAGAAGTGATTAGATTTTGGTGGTGAAAGGTCAGAGGTCACTATGATTTCACAAAACACATTTTCTCTGTGACTACATCATACAACAATGTAACCATGTGTCCATTTGCGTAGACACAAGCTTGCAAGCACAGCACCAGATGATGGAGAGCCTGGTGTGCCCCCGACAGCTCACAGTTTACAATTTACTTAGCCTGTTAAGCCCTAGGGATGCTGGGGGTTATGCCATGCCTAGACAGACATACTCAAAATAGATTAAGCATAGCTCCACAACCATCAGGTCCATTTGCAAGAGCTTGGTTACTATAGCTGAGTAAATTGTGATAAACCAAAGGAAAAATGTAATTATTTTCCTCCCCTAGAATTTATTTAAAAATTACACACTGGATAACACCATGATAACAATGGTCCCATGCGCTGGGATGCCAATGATTTCATTCAGCAACTTCATGACTACAACTGTAACAATGTATGTAGAAATACCACAAAGCATAAACTCTACAAAGGTTTTAGTATGGACGGGGCCAGGCAGATTCTCCACTTGGACAAGGTACCCAAAGTGTGCCGACACACACAATACAACCCTTAGCCACTTCATGTGTATCATCAGATTCTACCATTGTGCACAAAACGTATAAAATCCATGCAGTGAAGGCCTCTTGTCCTTACACACAGGGGTAGTATCACAAGGAACCAAGTCTCATAGGAGTGGGACATGCCATTCGAAACCTCAGGAGATGTAGAAAAGGATAGCGCTGTGTGTTTAAACTGCAGTACCTCCAAACGCGTGCCAGATGGCAACAAAAGACTGTGTATGAAATTCAGGCTTGGGGGGGGGTCTCTGCTATCCAAGCCCCCATCTCGGCCGGGACAGGCGGGAAAATAGTATGGATAGACTCAGAATTACCAAGAAAGGGTAAGGAAACAATATCCTTTTGTTTGGATTAGAACCGCTTTGGGATTTAATGGAATATTTAGTCTTAAACCCACAATTTGACATGGGGACTATAAAATATGAATTTTGGCCCTGTGTTTGCTTTGGAGCTGACATGAGCTGCTTAGCTCAGGCCACGCTATGATTGCTATCAATGGAACAAGTAGCTTCTCTAGTTTCATACGACACTCAGCATGGTGGGATGGAGTGAGCGGATTACATGTACTGTTGCGTTTCATTTCGACTGTTTACATTGATGATGGTCTTATTTTGAAACAAATACTGAAATTTTACAGGCAGTTATTCTGCCAGACAGGGTCTGTCGGGCTTAAGAGGTTAGTTAACTTTATAAAAAATTAGCTAGCATTAAACCAGCTGACACTAGACTGAAACCAGCTGACACAAGACTGAATGCAAATAGGACACATGAATATGCTAATTAACATATTAAATTATCTAGCAACATTTAGCGATTACTTTCAAGCTGAATCCACAGTTTTCACACTTGACCATACACGGTCCAGACATGTACCGCGTTTTGACCTATGCTGTGTCAAGTGTGAGTACGGTCACACTCGCACTTGCTGTTTTTAGGTGCATAAATGTTTTCACACTGACAAGAACGACAACATGCAGTGCACTATAACCAGCCAGATGTTGCACTCAAAACAGTCCAAAAATTGAGTGTAAAACGCTGGACACTTCCCACCCTTAATGATCACCATATTGGTGACCATTGAGGATGGGAACATTGATTAAAATCAATGTTAATCAATTGTGATTAAAACTTTCCTTCAGCTCCACCCTCACTGAAAATATCAAGGACAACGATATGGGAGATGAGCACATTCATGCTCTCAAGGTTATGAACCCCTCAAGAATTTAATAACCTTTTTATTTTATTGAACCCACATCTGTTGCTCTGGCTCACCCTTTGAAAAAAAGTACTTGAGGAAAAAAGCAGGATTATGTATTAGAGGAAACTCAGCTGCACCCAGGGACTTGAGTATTGCAGAGTGCATCGTCTCTGAAGCCATAGAGATTAGATGAGTAGACGATGGGCACCTGGGAACAGGAGTCTAAAAGACTGGATCATCAGATCCAACAACTATCTCTCTCCTTTCTACCAAGATATGAATAAATGCTAAATTAACCAGAGGAGTGAAGCAAGAATCTGCATTACAACTGATCATTTTTTTCTGTTCCCATGCAGGTATACAAGAGGGCTAAGGCACTGGACCAGTCAGACAATGATATTTCTGCAGTCTACAGAGCCTACATTCACTAGAAAGGGGTGTGACCTATCCTCTGGACCACACAGTCTTTAATCCATTCTTATTTCTCCCTCATCATTTACTGTTTTTTTTTTTTTTGTTTGTTTGTTTGTTTGTTTTTTGTTTTTTAAAATTTTAGTAATTTTATTTCATTGGTCCCCAGCGCCAGCTGTTACTTGCCCACAAGTCGCAGGATGTAATTCCTTTTTTAGAGGCAACAACCTTGAGCATTGTACTGACTGTACTGGGGAAATGTACGCTGTAAGGCCTGGGACACGCTGCCTGCATTACCTGTGCATGGCCGTCGTAGAACGTCTTGATTTTCATGTGAACAGGTTAGAGTGTCCACACAGCCTGCGTGAGACACAAGTCTGCAGCGCCACAGCTAGTGTGAAAAGAGGAAAAGATCCGTTGATAGTATTGACATCATACCAGCAACGTTACATAAAACACGTGTTTCACTATAGTGTCGACATCTAGGCTGAATGTCACAGACATGGAAACAATATACAGTAGTATTTTTTTTTTTTTTTTTTTTTTAGCCATTTTATCAACAGCATGTGGAGACAGTGGGGACCATATGTACTGTATGGTCATAGCAGAAACCCAGTGCAGGGTATAGTTATATTGTGTCAATAATTTGGTGGAGGCCGGTCACCGTGTGTGTGTGTGTGTGTGTGTGTGTGTGTGTGTGTGTGTGTGTGTGTGTGTGTGTGTGTGTGTGTGTGTGTGTGCATATGTGCATCAGTGCGGGGCTCTGAATGAGGCTAAATAAGGTGAAAAGAAATCAAATATTGAATTGATGGCGGCGGCAGCAGCACGCGCTGGGGGTGTGGACACAGTTCTGCGAGGTGGCTATCATGCAGGTGTAACACAGGCCGTGTGTCCCGGGCATAAGAGTTCTCCGGATGAGGTTGTAGCTCTGCACTGCTGCAGTTTCTGACAAGACAAAGAATAGTAGATGTAAAGCAGGGTGTCTGTGGCTGCCAGGTCCAGTGCTCCTGTCAACAGCATGTTGTGTGACTCCAGATGAATTGCTGTCAGGTTTTGTGGATGCAGTAACCCTTAAGATTTTTTTTTTTTGTTCATGTTCAAATGAAGAGTTTTATTTAATTGAGTGTGATATTTGCTTTTCTTTTTAAATGTCCAGAATTCCATGAGAGAACACCAAGAACATGCAACTGCATTGCCTTAATATTGTAACCCCTCAAGTCCTTTAATGATAGATGTATTTATTTATGTTTCTTTCCAGGTCTTCTTGGTGCAGTTTGTTCATGGCTTGTTTCTGTATTTCATGATGATGATGATGTTTCCTTTTACGTTGGTGTTAATGATCTTTCTTGAACAGGTTAAGGACAGAGCAACAGATGTGTTGAGGCCTTAAAATGCAGTAATAATTGATGTTTCTCATGAAGACTTGAGATTTCCACATTTGAAACCCTTCATTTTTTTGTTTGGAAGAGTTCTCACTTCTACTGTGTTTTTCTTTTTTAATACATTAACCTGCAACTAGATAAATCCACTGTATGAGTTGCATTTTAACTGAAGTTCATAATTAAGCCCCAGTGTCATGTTTTTTTTTTTTTTTTTTTCTGCTAAGTTATAAAAACTTATGGGTGGGTTTTGATGCAAAGTTTAGAACCTCATCTAAAATACTCAATTAAAAATCAAACTAATGAAGCAGGTTTTGTTAGTGGGGAGAAGACTGACACTGACAAACTGTAGAATAAATCCAACGTCCTCAGCCCCACACGCACAACTCATTTCAGCTAAGCTGTTGTTACGTTTCCATATTGACTGAATGAACATAGGTGTGTTTTATTTTTTATTTCTTGCGTTGCCCCCAAAAAGAGTTGGAGGGGCAAGAGGTGGCCATGTGACGGTGGGGGCAGTCTTCACTAGACAGTAGAGGTCCTCACAAGTCCACTGGGATCTTAGTAAGCAAGACCTGATCCGGGTCTGGAACCTGACTGATGAATTGGCCAGCCGGTGTTATCGGCTGATAGACGCTCCTGACAGATTGATCGACATGTTGGATGTCAGTGCAGAGCTAATGGAGATCTGTTAGAGGTCAGTAACACTGAAATCTCCTGTTCACTATGCCACAATGCTTCAATTAACAAATTCAAGGGATTGTGATTAAACTATTTGTTTCATGTTGTTCAAAAGTGAAAAGTATTTATTTAATATATTTTACCACATTTTTTAACTCTCAAATGTTGATGCTGTACTGAGTCTGTTGTGCTCCACCTGGGCCCAGAGGATTTTCTGATCTGGTCAGACAGGATGTTGTTCTGTTACTGAACGTCTCAGGTCCATGGATCCAAGCAAACTTTTGTGATAAAATCATGACATGTTAATGTTTGTTAGTGCTGGAACAATGTTCTGCATCAGGTGTGATTATTCTCCAGTCTGTTCTAATCGGTCGTTCTTCTGAGTTCATTTATGCATGTCAGGTTTTCTGTGGGGGCCATTTTGGATGGGGCCAAAGTTTTGGACCTGTGAAGACCTCTACTAGGTGGCCTGACCCATACCTTTACATCAGTATGCAGGTGCAGATGACGATGCCCAACATATGCAAAATAAACATGGCACAGTTTTGCTCACTCCCTGAGAACATGAACCACTTACGATGAACCCAGATCCTCAAACTGGGCTCGTCAAAGACCCGACAGGCACAAATCAAACAAGGCCGCTTTAATGTGTCGGTGCCTATTGGAGCGCCTTTCACTCCACCAGTAAAATCTGCACATGGATCACAATGTGTGAATTGTAGCTCTGTGTGTGTTAGGGTACTGAGCCATGTTCCTTTTTTTGTCAGGTTTGGCCAAATTCACATCAGTGCTAATCTGTTCATGCAGAAATGAGTCATGATGGCAAATATATATTTTTGTTTCCTTGTGATTCTTATAAAATAAATAGAGAAAAATGTGTCTCAAGAAGGAACACTCAACCTCACTGTCAACATGTGGGTTGAGACAGTGATTTAGACACGAGCCGTGTGTAGCCCTGCTGTAACTCATCAGCGTGCACCGTCAGACCCAAACCTGTAATCCCTCTGATGCAGGAAAAACCACCTTGTGGTGGTTTGTTCTTTTACAGTTTTGATCAGTTGAAACTACGTGAATGAGTTTCTCATAAAACACACATGAAACAGACTGATTTAGTTACATGTTAAGAATCCAGCACCACATTATCTGCCAAACAATGTTTCAGTTTTTCTTGGGTTACACATCACATTTAAACAAGTTCTTTTAGACGACAGATGTAAATAGCATATTAGGTTGAGAAGAGTTTCTTTTATATCTACAATAACCGAAATTAATGAAAACTTCTCTTGGTTTTGACTCTACAGAGCAACTGTCTAACATCTTTGTGTCTTAATACTGTAGATTGGTCAGTTCAAGTGTAAATGGTTTATTGATATGTGGCTTATATAATCTGTCTTATTATCACATTAAAATGACAATGACTTGGCTCCAGTTACAGAAAGGAGGATGTAACTTTGGTTTTGGGGATATATGATTTTGTGTACATGTGGAAATATCAAGACTTTTGTGCTGTTTAATAAATCCTCTCCTGATTACTGACATTCATGCATGTTTCATGACTGATCTGGTTTTATCAATCAATCAGACTTTACAGAATAAAAGCAATAAAAAAAAACAACCCCAGAACAGAACAGTAAATGACCATGTTATAAATAAAAACAATAAAAATAAGACTATAGGAACTGTGGAAAAACTATCATTAATCTCATAAATTTGCACTGAGGCAACAATGAAGACTGGAAGCAAAGATAACAATAGAGCGATTAAGATAAAATAAGAAAATAGTGAAACAGGACATTAAAGTGAGTAAAACCAGAAATAAAAGTTAGGATATTATAAATCAAATGGTTAATAGCTGAGGTTGCAGAGTTTTGAATGAGCTCAAGTCTCTGGTTTTTTTCAGGAGTCAGTAAGTGTGTTGAAGTAACCAAGATGGCATGAATCAATCTTTCAGCATTTTTTTGATAAACTGGAACAATTTCAGCTTTATCCTTTGAGGGTTGTGTGAGCTGACTGGTGTCAGGCCTTGTGATGGACTTGGTCATCAGATGGAGTATTAGGGCTTCATTGAGGAAAGAAAGAATTTAGACATTTTGAGAATAGTCATAATATTACAAGAATAAAGTTGTAATTTTACAAGAAAACGTCATAATATTTCGAGAATAAAGTTGTAATATTACGAGAATTAAAATTGTAAAATTTCAAGAGAAAAAAACATACCTTTTAGGAATATTACAAGTGAGCAACAAAATGGGTGAAAGGACCGTCAGTGGCAGCCTGAGCTGCTTCTGGCAGCTGCTGTTTGTCTGTCTAACAATAGAAAAGACTCAGTTTCTTCAACCTATGCTAAAGTAGAGCTTCACAGGAAGCTCCACCTCCACATTCCTCATTTTAAAGTTTCTGATATTTCCTCTCTAAAACAACACAGAGTCTAATAATCATAATTTTATGAGTTTTTCTTGAATTATCATGATTTTATTTTCTTCAGTGTGGCCCATCGTATGGTCGACAGATGTCAACTTTGAGAATATTGGCCCTGAAGTGGAAAAGCGTCTGTTTTCCAGCATCTTTGAGGTGAGGCCTTTTCACCTGGAGGTAAGACCTTCCATATAATAATAATAATAATACATTTTATTTAAAGGCACCTTTCTTGGCACTCAAGGACACTGTACAGAGTTACACAAATAAAAAAAACACATTAAGAAGAAGCAACAATAAAAATGAAATATAAAAATAAAAACAATACAAAAGTGACAGAGCAATTGGCATCAGATGGAAAAGGCAGTTTTAAACAGATGTGTTTTGAGTTGTGATTTGAAATGGGGGAATGAATGGATATTGCTGAGTTGGGGTGGTAGTAGATTCCAGAGACGGGGAGCAGAGCAGCTGAATGCTCTACTCCCCATGGTGGTGAGACGGGCGGAGGGGACAGACAGGTGTGTGGAGGAAGAGGATCTGAGGGAGCGGGAGGGAGTGGGAACATGGAGGAGGTCGGACAGATATGGGGGGGCGAGGTTGTGGATGGCCTTAAATGTTAATAGAAGGACTTTGAATCATCACAAAGTCTCGTCATGTTATTCTCAGCTGCAGTGATGAAACTGTGTGTGTGGACACTGTCAGGAATCCTGTTGGATTCAAATGCAAATGTAGCTGTTTTTGTTTATTGTGGCAGACTCTGTTTGTTAGAAGCTGTTTTAAAACTGGAAGGCCTGGACCAGCTAAATAATTCCACTGATCTATAAAAACATTTCTCTGCTGATGTGATTGGCCAGCAGGTTTTAATCTGATCCTGTGAAGTTAACCTGGTCTGGAGTAGGTGAGCCACGTAGCATGTGCCAGCTCTGTGGTTCATTCAACATGAGTCTGGATTTTTTTGTTCTTGAAAAGCTCTACATCAACAGATCATAATGCTTCTCATCTAAAATCATACCTATAGCAACATCCCTTCATTATAGTTTAAAGACAGGGAGCCATTGGAATCTGAGAATGATGGCATATCTGGTATTCACCCTAAAATATCAGGTCACGATGTAAATGTCAATAAGATGCACTTTTACAGGTTTGGGTTTTAAGGACTTATTGCCATGACAACAGCTCCAGATGAAGTCTGACACCAGCTTCAAAGAAAACAAAGTCCAGACTCATGTCACATCATCAACAGTCTAACCTGGATAACTTATCTATCTATGAAGAACAGGGCCAGTTAAATTGTCACATGGTACGCTTTTTCAGAATGGAACGCCATCTAAATCAATATTAAATACATAAAGAAATAAATACAGCAATGAAATAAATCCTGAAATAAATAAAGTGGAAATATATGATAAAATATAAATTTATTTATTTTTTATTTGTCAAAATAAAATAAATAAATGAATAGCTATATAAATGAATAAATAAATGAATAGCTTTTTATTTTAAAAAAATGACATTTTTATTTATTTCAGGAGACTTTATAATTATATACTTTGGGTAAGCTTGTTCAGTGTGTGATTCAGTGCTGTTCTGGTGCTGTTGCTTTGGTATGAATCTGTGAGATAACCACGCAGCCTCATTTGAATATAACATATGGAAATATAAAGAAGCTAAATGTGGCATTAAGAAAAAAATGTCTCCGTAAATAAATAAATGTGGAGTTTTAAAATAAAAGTCCCTTGAAATAGATGAAAATTTCATTTTTAAAATAAAAATCTTTTAAAAATTTATTTATTTCGAGATTTGTTTCATAGCTGTATTTATTTATTTATTTAATATTCTGTGCAGTGTCAGTTATTAGGAAGAAACCTCACCTTAGACCTCATCACAAAAGTCAACATCTGGAGTCTGCAAAGCAACATCTGGATAAGCCAGAGTGATTTTGGAAACAAGTGCTGTGGACAAATCTTTGGCCACAATCACAAAGGTGTGTTTGATGCAAAGAACATTAACTGTTCAGCGTGGTGGTCGAAGGTAATATGAATGTTTACTAGGCAGCGGGAAGGTAATACAATCATGCTTTCTTAGTAAAGGAGGCCAGAGGAAGAAGGTTTTCCCGTCATGCTTAGGGTATGATTAAGACATAATGTTCTGTTCTGTTGTAAAAGCTTCACACGGTACCATGTGTTTTGAGAAAAGACAGCTGAAATATGAAGAGCTCAGATTGAGCAGATCTTCTATTTTCAATGACCAAGTGTCTTAACATTTCCAATTCACCTGAATGCAGCACAGCGCCGCTCGTTTGTGTGACACAGCCCTGTTGTGTGACGCTGGGCGGAAGTTTTATTCCCAAATAAAACGCCTCTTATGAACGAGTGGGCGGGTCCAATTTAATAGTGAATGTGTGACCAACCTAATGCTGCATTCAGGTGCTTCTCGTAAAGACCAAAACGCATTCCCTTCGTCGTGGTTTGGTTGGAATTAATAACTAAATCCATCAATCAGCATAAATATATTTCATTTAAGGATGTTTCTCCTTCTAATACAGAGAGCACGCGGCTGTTTGATGCCCGTATGGCAGCATGAAGACGTGAGACTGCGCGTGCTGCTCAATGAAAGGTTAAAAATCAAAGACGAAACCATACACAGCTGAAAAATATATAATTTTCTTTATTGATGCTCCCTGTCAATAACATTTTACATTCCAGCAGCTCGAGTCGTCATCTAAAAGGTCTTTTGTCCTTGGTATTTAACGCTGACTTAAGTCGTTCATTTCGACGCTTTCAATATTCCCGACAACCCGTGAAGGCAGCAGATCTTCCGCTAAGCTAGTGAGTAGTGAGAAACCTTCATCCCGAGGAGAGGACAGTGTTTTATACGGTGGTAGTCGAGGCTGTGTTTCTGTTCTTTGCAAAACATGCTGAACCCGCAGAGGTCTCTGTCCGAGCTGCCCAAGATGTCCGCTGCCAGTCAGGTGGAGAGAGCCGTGCTGGTGAGCTTCTGCCTCCGTCTGCTGCTTCGCCACTGGGCAGGGAAACACAGCGGCTCTACGGCTGTGTGGCTAGCTGGTTTACTAAGTGACCCGTCGGTTAACGTGACATGTTTTCATATTTATAATTGATATTTTTAAAGAGTGCTGGACATGACGGAGTGTGTAGCCTGTGTAGCTGTGTAGCTGCTGTTAGCCGAGAGGGGCATCCTACAGTGCAGGTGCTGCAGCAGGGCTCCCGCTGTCAGTCACTTTGCTGTGATGTTGTGGTGGGCCTGTGTGTGTGTATGTGTGTGTGTGTGTGTGTGTGTGTGTGTGTGTGTGTGTGTGTGTGTGTGTGTGTGTGTGTGTGTGTGTGTGTGTGAGTGTGTGAGTGACCGTGAAGATGACCATGACCATATAACTGATATATAACTAACATCTCCTTAAGCTCAGTCTCTGGGTGTCTGGCTTCTTTTGTTTCCCCTCAACTCCATATATTTGCATATATTAGCACATTAACTGCAAATCACAGGCAGCAGTAATGTAGGGGAGACTGGGGACTGGTTGCAACACTTGCTGCATTCCTCTCAGTCACTCAGAGAGTATTTGGACTAGACCAACCAACTTTTCTACATTAAACTCACATCTGTCTGCTAATGACCCATAACATTTAAAGATGATTATAAATGACTTATTATTCACAATATTTATTTGAATGGAAGAATTCAGATGTTGCAACAGAACCCAACCCTGGGGACAGTTGCAACATGGATCACATTAAAAGCAATACATTAAATTTCAGTAATTAACGTTTGCTTTTTGTCTCAATAAGCATAGTATTCTGAAAATATGCATTGTTTGACAACAATATTGTAGTATTATTTATTTATACAATAATCGCAGAAAAGTTATTGAGGTTTGCTTTGTGTAGAACATAAAACCAACCTTGAATCAAAATATGCACAATTTATTTATTTTACTGCTTATGATGAACACAACAGGTAAATATATTAACAAAATAATTCCCAAAATAACTTTCTCTTATGCATTAAAATGATCAATTAATGTTGTTCTGTTCTATGGGACAAAATTAGCTGCATATTTTGACTATTGAACTAAAATGTTGAAACACATTGTTGTGTGGTCTGTTGTGATTTGGCTGCTCATCTTAAGGACCATTACAATAACTTGTTGCAACCGTCTCCAGCCTGTCAGCCATGACAGAACAACATGTGCTGGCTCAGCACAACTGTATCGACACATGCTAACCCTGTCACTCAGAAGTCAATAAAACAATGATTCTGACTAAGTAGGATTTTTTGATTAATTCAGACAAAAGTTTAGGACAGTTTGACAAAAATACAGCTCATGAAAAAAAATTACTTTCATTCTCCAAAACAAGTTTTTTCAATAATGTTGAATGTGTCTTCTGTGCTCCTGGTGAGGGGAGGGTCTAACTGAGATTATGCAGTATGAGTGTCATCACTGTAGCACGTTTCTGATTGGAGAAATAAGACTTGTAGCAACCGTCCCCGGTCCCCCTATCTTCATCTAGACTAAAAGCAAACATGATATTCACTGTGTCTGAAGGGATCACCTGTAAACCAGTTGCTAAAACTGACGCGACTTTGGCATGGGACAAATAAAACTTGGAACTGCTGTTTAGTGGTAACATCACTTATAGCATGAAATACAATAATATATATTATAAAAAAACCTGAAACATAAAATACAACAATATAATAGGATAATATTGTATATCATGATATTTGGATTGGACTGTATTGTGATATTACATTTTGGATAACCTAAGCCTGAGAAAACCAGAAAACACTCAAATCATACTAAAAGACTAAAACCAGAGAATTTCTATATATTTTCTTTAAAATGACTCAAAACGATAAATCTATGATCAAAATATTTGTATTTTTCTGTCAATTGACTGAAAGGTGCAGCATTTCTTAAACAGCACACTGCTCAATCTTATGCATATGATGCATTATGTTTCATATTTGCCCTTTTTGAATGTTCTTATTATTTACCAGTAGAGACCCCAAGTGTTCAGTATGAAATTAATATTTAAGACCTTATAAAACAAATAATTATTTGGATAAAGACAGATGAATTAATTACCTGTGAAAGTTTGAGATACTCCCATACAATTTTTAAAAACTCAGTGTAGTGGCTATTTGTCTGCCAAACAAATTTAAGACCAATATAAAAATCAAAAGGCCACTGATGCACCATGGACGATGTGGTTTATGCATTCAAAAGAATCCATTGTCCAAACACAGCCAATGTGTTTTTCATTTTTGATTTATTCATCCAAACAAGCACCAAACTAAGGGAGAAAGGGATCATGTTTCCTGCTGCCTCTCCTGCTCTGGTAAAAAAAAAAAAAAAAACATAAGCCCACCCAGGTGCATGAAAAAATATATGTACTGTATTGAAAACTGAGCATGAAAGCCTCTGCATTTACTGCAGGACTGCTGTATTATACTGTGTCCGTTTTAGCTAGGTGTACCTTTTAAACTGGCACCTGTATATATTTCTAGAATAAAGTGAGGTGCAAAGTACAAATGACAGCAGCACATGATTGAAAGTCTGAGGTACAGATTACAAGCTATGAAAAAGTGGTGCAGACAGGTACACCTATGTTGCAACTGTTCCACTTCAGCAGTATAGAGTGGAATGAAGTGTGTTATGGGCACATGGCACAGGGAGAGGTGTTGTCCACAATGCTCCTCCACAGGAAAAGCTCCTCTGAAATTTTAAATTGTTGCTTTGTATTTGTTTTGTTGTTATTTATCATGTTGCAGTCAAATCTTAATTGTATCTGTTTGGTAGGAGGAGGAATTCAACTGGCTGCTGAAAGAAGAAGTGCACGCTGTCCTGAAGCAGCTCCAGGATGTGCTTAAGGTAAACTTTTAGATGTCATAGATAGAAACATAGAAACATTCACTACGACTCAAGGATGAACTGATTAGATCTGGGGGGGTCAAAGGTCAAGGTCAGAGTGATATCACTAAATCATTTTTAGCTATTACTCAACACTTCACACAGTAACTGACAAAATTTCACAAGTGGGACTCACAACAGCTGACAACAACTCAAGCCTGGCAGCAGCCCTACGGCAACTCTCAGGGGACATACTGCCTCAGATATAAAAAATCGGAGGAAATCCAAAGTGTGATCACTAAAGCAGGATCCCAGATCTCGTGACATGCAAACTCTGCACGCAAACATTAGCATATTATTCATCCACCTCAAACAATGCTTGTCACATGTAAGTATAGCCTAGAGTTAGCCACTTAGCACTTAGCTCTAACTCTAGCTAACTCCTTGCTGGTTGTGGCCAGCATTTTCTGATGCCTATATATTTAAGTAATTAAATTAATATCATAAACATATGACGGCTAGTTGACTGTTGGCTTGAACTAATGACTACTGGTGGACAAGGATAATCTTTTGGTGGGGGTAGCCCTGTGTTAAATGCAGTGAACTTTGTACAACTGTTGTGCATTTTGATGAAACATTTGACAAATTTGTCCTGTTCATATAAAGTGGCTACATTAGCACAGAGACTAACAGAGTTTAAACTGTCAGCCTCAAACTGATGGGAGTACCCTCCAACGTTCACATAGACTGCAATACAAACTCAGGAGCTGATTTCTGGAGAAAAGCAGAACTGACCCTTTTTTTGTATCTCACTCATATTTCCACATTTTTGGCTCTAGGAACACCAAAACCACACAGAGGTGTTCAGGAGAGTCTTGTGGCACTGGCCATGTGATACTTTTGCTGATATTATGTACCGTTTTGTATTAAATGGCAAGAGTTTGAGAGGTTTGCTGATCCCTTTCTCACATAGATTTGAATGAGCTCTGTGTCTTCAACAGCCAGGTGGCCAACAGGTGGATAGGTAGACAGACAGACAGACAGACAGGTTGATGGACACAGTTTCATTCAGGAAACATTTGGCTGTTTATTTAACTTTGAAATCTAACTCCACATTACATATATTCTATTTGGTGGATTACTTTTGGAGCTCATTGTGATTGTTGGATTAACCAGTGTTTTCCAGGTGCTACCTTTTTCAAAGAGAACGACAGGTGGGCACCCAGTGAGACAGCATTGTCACCATCTGGGTCAAATTACCCACCACCTTAGAGACTCTTCTGAGATCTGTGGTGTTTATCTGCAATGATTTACAACCATCTCAACTGGTTTAACTGGAAATATGTTTCAGTCCAGTTGTAATCAGGAAGCATTTGGCAGTTAATTTCAGTTTGTCATTCTAACTGACACAGAAACACACAGAGAGAGCAGAGAGGTACACAGACAAGCAGATAGATATACACACACAGACACACACACACACACTTACACACACACGAACGAGACACATTGAAGACATATTGAATTTAACCTGCTACACTGGTGGTATACTCCAGATCCTCCTTTTACTTTACTTGGGTTGTTAACTACTCCTGCATACTTTGTGCTGTATAAACCATTCAACTATCGAAAGTTTCACCTTCTTAAGGAATTTTTTATAGTGTAAGTAAATGGAGACGATTTTCAAATCATTCAAAACTTCTACGTCTTTTAAATTCATCTACTTGAGCATACTTTCAGCTAAAGGCTTCATTCAAAACTCTATCCATCTATCTATTGCTTGTACTGCCGTTACTATTACTATTAGTGATTTTGCTATAATTGCACATTCTTGTTCTTTTTATCCACGCTCTCCCTTGCTCTCTCTCTCTCTCTCTCTATCTGTCCAACCCAACCAGTCGCCCACCCTGAGTCCGGTTCTGCTTGAGGTTTCTGCCTCTTAAAAGGAAGTCTTTCCTTGCCATTATTGGCTAGTGCTTTGTCTTGGTGGGAATTGTTAGGCCTCTGTGAATAATTTTATACAGAGAAGGTCTAGACCTGCCCTATTTGGAAAGTGCCTTGAGATAACTTGTAAATTGGCGCTATACAAATAAAAATTGACTTGATTTGACTTGACTAACAGGAGCTAACTGCAAACTCTAACTTCCATCCCTGAAAATTTTCGTCAAAACAAATTCTTACAAACTCTTTTAAATCCCACAGTTTCCAACCTTCATTGACAATTTTTATATAAAAAATTTAGAGATTTTTTTTTTTGTTCCACATCACCCAGTTTTGGTCTCATGCTGACATCTTTTATGGTTTTTGAGGAAGTGATGGGAGTACCCTCCACCTCTCCCATTGACTGCAATACAAACTCATTAATTCGTAGGATTTTAACTTAGGTATGAGACTAATTGTAAGATATATTTGCGTGTACTTGTGTGTGCGTATTGATGTGTGGTTCTTTGTCTTTCTATAATTGTGAGGACAATTTTGGTTAAAAACCATTATTGTGAGGTCATTTTGGTCGGTCCTGACAACTTCAAAGGGCTGTTTGAAGGTTAAGCTTATGCAGTTCCCAACACCATGCACACACACATTGAATGACACACAAATTCCATCACCACAATACAGGTATTAACTGTATAAGTGTTTCAACCTGGTAACACAAGCTTTTCGGAGGCTCTACAGTAGACAGCCCTACTGGCACACACAACAATACACACACACACATTGACAGACACACACAAACACCATCTTACTTTTTTGATATTCACCTTCAAAATAAGAGTCTTAACCTCTATGACATGAATGAAACTAAAAGTAAAGTCCTTTGTACAGATTGTAATATGAGGAGTGAAGTACACACTGTTCAGACCTGTTCAGATCTGCTAATTAATTTAGCTACCTTAGCAGTTAGCACTAGCCTCTCTCTCTCTCCCTCCCTCTAGCTCGCTCAGTGGCGTTCAGTGTAGGATTGTGATGTTTATACATCTTTAGTGATGTCTGCTGTCTTTGGGCACACTCGCTAACGGGAGCTGCTCTTGTCTATCCCCGTCTGTGTGCACAGCAGCCTTCAGACGTCACTTTACTCTCGATGTGTAACCAATCAGACGGTGCTGCGGGCGGGTTGAGTTTACTGTCAGATCTCCCGACATGTTTTGTACAAAAACAAATTGCTGAATTGTACGTTCTGACCATCTGTCTAACTATGTTGTTATGTATCCTTGGGCATTTTTAAGTGGTAATGGAAACAAAAATTCTGGAGCTTTCTTAGTGGATATATGGCGTACACCTGCGTGTCACATAGACTACAGCACTGGTTGTGTCAGATTTCTTATTGTAAAACACTTTGCGCTACATCTCTTGTATGAAAAAGTGCTCTATAAATAAGGTTTATTATCATTATTATTATTACTAATGTTATATTTTTATTTACAGACCCAACATTAGTAGCTGTCTAATACCTGTAACTGAATTTTTGAGCAGAAATAAAATCAGAAATTTTCAGGTGAAGTCTGCAGAGTTACCTGACACACATGAATACAGCTACACTGTCAACTCAAAGGCCATGAGTACACAACAACATAACACCATGATGAAGTTTTCTTGTTATTGAGTGACACTTTACTGTTGTCAACAGGAGGCATCCAGACGTTTCTCAATGCCGACACCAGGCCTGGAGAGTCAGCTCAAACAAGAGAACTTCATCCTCGGCAGCTCAACGTAATACTCCATACCACCAACCATTTCATTATGAAGTGCATCTCTTTATGGTGGACAGTTACTTACCTCCCTCACTCTCCTGACTATGATCTGCCTTTCCTGTTGTGTCTCTGGAGATGTTGAAATAAAGTGTGATTTGTTGTTTTGCAGCATGGATCAGGTGAAGGGGGTTCTGACACTGCAGGGAGAGGCTCTGATCCAGGCTGTGAGTTGTACCAGTTCTCATCAAAGCTTTATTTCCGATTGTATGAAAATTAAAACTAATGTGTCTCCTGTCAATGTTTTGCTTTTCTCAACAGGACATAAACCTGAAGGTTGCAAAGAGTAGCCAAGTGCTGCACTTTCAGTTCAGAGAGGACAAGCAGTGGAAGCTGCAGCAGGTACAGTGTGTCAGTGTGTACCAGAGAAATGTTGAACCATTTCTTTCCCATCTCTGTGTGCACTAGCAACAGACAGCAGATACACACTCACCAAGCATTTTATGAGAAACACCTTTGCACCTGCTTATTCATGCAATCATCCAATCAGCCAATCACGTTCAAGCAGTGTATAAACTCTTGAAGATCCAGGTTAGGAGCTTCAGTTAATATTCAAACATCAGAATGAGGAAAAATGGGACTCTGCTGATCCCCTGGACAGTCTCTAGAGTTTTTACTCAGAATGGAACAACAACAAAAGCATCCAGTGAGCAGCAGCTCTGTGTTGATGAGAGAGGTCAGAGGTCGGAGCAGAATGGACAGATTGGTTGGAGCTGACAGAAAGGCTACGGTCACTCAGATAACCACTCTTTACTGTGCTGAGCAGAAACCTTCAGAATGAGCAACACCTCCAACCTACAACAGCAGAAGACCACGTCAAGTTCCACTTCCTGTCACCAAGACCAGAAACCTGAGGCCTAATTTTCCCAATAATGGTTGTTTTAACCATGCATTTGTTGAGTGTGCACGCTGTATGAGTAGTCCTACAACGTGTTGTTTCACTGACTGACAGCCATGCTAGCAGCTCTTTGAGGTTTACTTACCATTTGAGTTAGCGTGGAGCATGATAGCATTTGCTAATCAGCATTAAATACAAGTACAGAAGAAGTCCTGTACAGCGGCATGCGGTCAGGACAAGTGAGACAAGCAGTTACAGCTAAAAATAGACATCAGCTAGAATGACACTCAGCGCATACCTCTGCCAAGGTTCAACATTTTCTTCCACCAGATCTGGATTATGATCTGGATCTGCACCAAACTGTGCAAAGTCATAGATCTCAACAACATGAATGTGCCTAATTGTTTACATCATGATCCAAACATGATTTCCCAAGAAACTGACAAAAATATAGAAGAATGCCCAAAGGCTGGGCCTTGTCTAGCAGAGAGGGGAGCAGCAATTTTTGACGTCTGCACATTGAGGATAATCCTGAGATCTTTGATGGGCTACAGACAGGTGTGCTTGTTAAGCTGCTCTTGCACAGATTATTACATGCATGCGTGGGTGCGTGTGGAAACTACTTTCACTCCTCCTAAGCGCAACAGCAGCAAGTAAACGAACGAATGACTGTGATCTCAAATCAGTATAAATTATCTTAGTAATCATCTTGGTCCACATGTGTGACGGTGAGGAGTTAGGGTGAAGCAGATTTTACTAAACTACTACTAATCTACTAAGTAACTGCTTTTGTAAGGCAAGCTTTCACTGACATATTTATTTGATGTACATTTTTACAGTTAACCATGTGACATAATACTCAAGCCTTTTAACTCTAGTGTGCCTCTTAGTTTTCATATGAATCTCTTTTCCTTTGTGTTAATCGAGATGCTGTAAGTGTGAGAAGTTAGAAACAGGAGAACAGGATTCTGCATTGCCACCAGAGTGTGTCATTGTCAGTTAAAATTTTTAAGATTACCATCATGTTCACTGTCAGTTCAAAGGAATAATCCTCAGATTTGACAAAAAACATGTTCGACAGCAGAGAAAACTTACGTATAGCACCTTTTAAGTATAAAATGTTGCTTTTTGTATGAAAATTATGTTAATACTCAAACCCTGCCTTACTCATCTCTCTCACCATTTCACTTCATCTATCAGATCCAGGATGCCAGGAACCATGTGAACCAGGCTCTGCAGCTGCTGAACAGCCATGATGAGAGCTACCACTTCAAGACGGGGGCTGAGGTTAATAAGGTCTGTACCCCCCTCAGGGCGATGATCTGAACATGGATCAGATCCCAGTTTTTTACTGTGTCACTTCCGCTAACTTCATGTTTCCATTGGTGCTGTAGCTAATGGATGCAGTGATGCTCCAGCTGACACGAGCACGAAACCGCCTCACCACACCGGCCTCCATGACGCTGCCCGAGCTGGCCACCAGTGGTCTGATGGTACAAGCCAGCGGCAATAAACACTACACTCACACACTGCTTAAACACACTGACGACCAGAGTCTGATAGACAATGAGTTCTGATCAAATCTAATAATAAAGATGAGCAATATTTTAAATATTTTTTTAATATTACAAAAACAAAGATACACTATATGGCCAAAAGTATGTGCACACCTCTGTTTGGGCTGTTTTTCCTGGTTTGGTCAGGAGCCAATGAAGAGAAAGAGAAGTAATTCACAGAGGTTTTTGTTTTGTTACCCCTGATGCTTTGACTGTGCATGGGGTCAATGAAATGTTCAGACCACATCATTTAGATACTTTTCAGGGGTGTGGAGATGAAACATTATCCTGGGGCAACAAGCAAAGGAACATATCAGAAAACTTAAAGTTGCCGAAGTGTCTGCACAGAGTCCTGACCTCAACCCATCCAACACCTTTGTGATGAACTGCAACACTGACTGTGAGCCAGACTTCATCACTCCATCAGTGTTGGACTTCACTAAAGTCACTAAAGACATGTATACATAGACATAGCTGCATTGGTCGCTTCAGTCCGTTGCTGGGATACGTCAGCATTGTTGCCCTGTAAACTAATAGGAAAAAATGCAGGAGCTGCAGCTTTTCTGGATAAAAAGCCCTATAACATCTCAACCGATTTCAATGAGTCATTTTTATATTTGAGGGACAACCGAGACAACCTGATCAATCTGGATATTAAGTGTTTGGCAACGGTGCGTTACTTGGCAACAGAGAAGAGCCGATTTATCCACCAAACAATAAATGCGCTGTGACCTGACATCATAGCACAGTTCATACGATTTCCTTTAGATGTTCAACAACACACAGGTTGTGTTGATGCTGCCTGTATAGTTCTAGACATTATTGTACAGTGTCCAGGATCTACACAAGAGTCATGAATCTTAATGGAGAGTGACCTGATCAGCTATTTGAAAGGATCATGTTCCAGCTGGATGTCACCTGGTGGGGGACAGTGCAAATCTTCACACACCTCAACCCACAGCCGGGACCACAGCTACATTACAACAGGTACAGGTACAACAGGCTGTGGCTAATAGGCTGCCAGTTAGCTTTAGTTAGGCAGTCTAGGACAGGTTCGTTTTTTTTGTTTTGTTTTTTTTTCCATTGAGAGAATTGAATGTAAATTTTTATATTAAAATTAAATTCTCCCGGGTCGACACAAACCTTATAATGCAGATGCATTTTGGAGAATGCACTTCTTTTGTAAAAAGAAGTGCATAATCTGTTAGAATTTCATTTGTATTTGTTTATTTCTCTGTGTTTTTTTAATTATTACTGTATTACTGTCGGATGTTGCGCATGCGTTTTCACCGGCACAGGCAGTCTTTCATCAACCAATCTCTGTGGTTCCTGTGTGGGAGCTCGTCCATGAAAACTGACGTCAGCCATAGCAACAGAGTCGCACTCTTAGCTTAGGAGTTTTTGCTTCTCCCTACTAAAAGTTGGTCTCAGCAGCTTTATGAAGAGGACTTAGAAGAAAACTTTTAGTTAAAAACTTTTAGCGTGACTTAGGAGTACTCTTAGTGGTAAGATAAAATGCTTTGTGAATACAGGCCCAGGATTCTAAGTAACAAAACTTTTATTTTTACTCCGTGTAGATCATAAAACAGTCTTACCCAGTCCAATTTGGTGGCGACATTGACATATGATCCAGCGGCCATTTCGGCATGTACATGTATATATCTATGGGAGCAGATCCCAGCAGCAATAGCTGCTGTTCCCATACTTCTGGCCATATGCTGTAGTGTGTGTATAGAGCAAGATTTTCACTGGTCTCTGGTGACTAAACTACAACACAACCCGAAAGACAAAATGTCAATTGATTTAGCATGAAACCTTGTACTGTTCCATTATCCATGTTCCATGTTCCTTTCTTTCTCTGTTTTCCCTTTCATCTTCAGAAAATGTTCACCCCTCCCATGCCTGGGGATGTGATGGTGAACTTTTACATCAACCTAAGTAAACTGTGTCTGACTGTCTACCAACTTCACGTGTTGCCTCCCAACACCACCAAGGTTTGAACTTGTGACCCTCTGCAACACTACATGAAGCTGCACACAGTGCTGAGTGACTGATGTTGGTATTTTCTCTCTCATCTTCACAGAACTTCAAACCTGCTGGAAGCTCAGTGTTGCATAACCCTGGCGCTATGTTGTAAGTACTGCTTCCTTCCTTTACTTTATTTCTTTCTGTAGTGTACAGTATACATGAACAGATTAAAGTAAATAACACAAACAATATTAGGGACTATCCCATGGAATGTCACCTAAATCAATGTTAAATAAATCCATAAATAAATAAACAAATACAGCTATTAAATAAATCCTGAAGTAATTAAATTAGGTAATAAATGTAGAAATAGATAAATAACTGTGAGTCAGTTGTTTTAAAAATGAGATTAATTTAATTATTTTTTATTTCATTTGCATTGGTCTGACGCCCCCTCATTTAAATATAACAGATGGAACTAAAGAGCAGGGAAATAAATGTGACATTAGGAAATAAAAGTCACCTGAAATAAATGAAAAGGTCATTTTTAAAATAAAAAGCAATTTATTTATGTGTTTATTTACTCAGATATCTTTATTTTTTACATGTATTTATATATTCCTACGTGTATTATCTAATTTATGTACTTTAGGATTTATTTCATAACTGTTTTTATTCATGTGTTTATTTAATATTGATTTAGATGGCATTCCATACTATCCCACATTCAGGAAGTGAAAGTATATCTTTAATGTCCCGTTAATCTCTCTTCACGTTGTGCTATGAATGTTTACCTCCACAGTGAGCTCAACAACAACCGTTTCGAAGTGAGCCATGTTCACAAGGTGGAGTGTGTGGTGCCTTGGCTCAATGACACGCTGGTGTTCTTCACCATTTCCCTGCAGCTCTGTCAGCAGCTCAAGGACAAGGTGGGTGTCTCTCCTGGAGGACAGCTGTGCCACAGTTAGAGGACAGGGTCACAGTTTTTTCAAGTCCAACAACACTCATTAATCAATCAAACGTTATTTGTCGAGCACTTTTCAAACAGGTCAGTGCTTCACAGAGCTAAAAAGAAAAAAAGGGGAAAATAAAACGAGAAAGGTTGCAATGAGATTTCATAAAATAGATTAAAAAAGCTATCATAACATTAGCAAAAAAACACTAATAGTTAATAATAAAAATGCATAATAAAATAATATACAAATAGAATAAAATACAATTTACAACATAGATACAACAAAATAAAGTGAGTAATTCAAAAAAAAAAACATACTTAATTAAAAGCCAGGCTGAACAGGTATGTACGCTTGCAACTGCTCTCAGGTCCTAATCGAGACTCTGAGCATAAAAGCTAAAAGCTGCCTCACCAAAATTTTAAGTCCTGCACTTCAGACTGGTGCCAGAGGACCTGAGGAATCATACTGGTTCATATAGTGTGCGCATGTGAGACATATCTGCTGGTGCAAGACCATGAAGAGCTTTAAAAACAAGTAAAATAATTTTAAAATCAATATGGAAGCTGACAGGCAAATAATGTTTGAAAAAAAGAGCAACATGGAGCCTCCGCCTTGCGGACCCACCACCCGCGGGAATGGATTTTAGGGTTGGGTGCAATGCCGACCAGGGAGGAGGCAAAGGCAGGAACCTAGGCATGCTGAATCCCTGTGTTGTAGACTGGTCCTAGGGATATGGAATGTCACCTCTGTGGAGGAGCCTGAGCTGATGCGGGAGGTGGAGCGTTACCAACTAGATATAGTTGGGCTCACCCCCACGCATAGCAGGAGGCCTGGAACCAAACAAGGAGCTGGACTCTCTCCTTTTCTGCAGTTGCCCAGGCTGACAGGCAACAGGTGTGGGGATACTCACAAGCCCCCAGTGGAGCACCGTGGTGGTGGAGTTCTCCCCGGGGAACGAGAGGGTCGCTGAGCTTGCTGGCTCTGACTGTTGTGTGTGCTTACACATCAAACAACAGCTCATAGTATCCAGCCTTCTTAGAGTCTCTGGGTAGTGTCTTGGAAAGGGTTCCACCTGGAGAAACCTGGAGGGGCATGAGTGGGAGCCTGATCAGAACATGGAATTCTGTGCTAGTCATAGTTTGGCTATAACAACATCATGTTTGAACATAAGGTAGCTCATAAGTGTACTCAGTACCAGAGCACCTTAGGCCAAAGGTCGCTGATCGATTTTGTGGTTGTATCATCAGATATGCGGCCGTATGTTTTGGACACTCAGGTGAAGTGAGGGGCAGAGCTGTCAACTGATCACCACCTGGTGGTGAGTTGGATCTGATGGTGGGGAAGACTGCCGGACACACCTGGTAAACACAAGCTTTTAGTGAGGGTGTGCTGGGAACATCTGGTGGAGGCCCCCGTCCTGGAGATCTTCAACTCACACCTCCAGAAGAATTTCTCGTGCATCCCAGGGGAAATGGAATCCAAGCCATGTTCAAAGCCTCCATTGCAGAAGCGATGGTTAGGAGCTATGCTTGTCGAGGCGGCAACCTAAGAACCCACTGGTGGACGCCAGTAGTGAGGGAAACCATCAAGCTGAAGAAGGAGGTCTTTAGGGTTTGGTTGGCCCAGGGGTCTCCAGAAGCAACAGATGGGTAGTTACAGAAGCAAGAAGTGTGTGGGAGGAGTTCGGACAGGGTATGGAGGAGGACTTTCGTTTGTCCTCAAGGAAGTTCTGGCAAACCGTTCAATGACTCAGGAAGGGGAAGCAGGGCCTGGCCCAGGCTGTGTTCAGTCAGGGAGAACTACTGACCTGGACTGGAGATATCGTTGGGCAGTGGAAAGAATACTTTGAGGAACTCCTGAACCCAGCTAACACGTCCTCAGTGGAAGAAGCAGAGTCTGAAGACTCGAGGAAAGTCTCATCCATAAACCTGGCAGAGCTCGCAGAGGTGATCAAGAAGCTCCTTGGTAGCAAGATGTGTATGAGATATGCCTCGAGATGCTGAATGCTCAGGACATTAGAGGGCTTGGCTTATACGCCTCTTCAATGTCAACGCCTCTTCAAGGGCAAGGACAGTTCCTGTGGAATGGCAAACCAGGGTGGTGGTTCCCATTTTTATAAAAGGGGAACGAAGTGTGTGCTTCAATTACCGGGGTATCGCACTGTTCAGCCTCCTTGGGAAAGTTTACTCCAGGGCGCTGGAAAGGAGGCTCTGACCAATTGTCGTACCTCAGATTCATGAGGAGGAATGCAGATTCTGTCCTGGCCCTGGAACAGTGGACCAGCTCAACCAATCCCTGTGAATTCTGCACAACCTTGTATTTTTGTCCAATCAACCCTACTTTTTCGCAGATTTGATCAAAAATCATCATAGTTTCCTGTGAGTTGAACCAATCATACCAGTCCCTGCGCAAAACCTTGATGTGCGTCACCAAATTCACTTCCTTGTTTCTGGTTTTGAAGCATGCTGTGGAGCTGCAGACATGTGTGACATGAACGTCTCACATTTACCAACAAACATTATTGTTAAAAACTGTGTAAAGCAATTCCCCAATGTTTTGCATGAAAGTGGGGTAGAGCTGCCGGAGCCACCGGAACAACACAATGCTACTTTTTTTCTCCTGATGAAATAAAATATCTACAGTTCACATAATCCAGTTGATACTTATATACATTTTAAGCACATTTACGTCCACGTTATAAATTCATGAATTCATGAGGTGATTATAAAGATCAGCTCTACCTCTGATTAAGACAGAGCAGAGGAGCATAATCACTTGTTCTTTTTCCTCATAAGAGTTGTGAAAACTGGGTCACCACCTGCACTGCACTGGATATATTATTATATACTTTATTCCAGTGATACAAGTTGCTTTCGATTTTTAATGAATTATACAAAAAAAGATAGCGACAATGGTGCTCACCTTAAAGATCCAATATTAGTTTAAGTTAACTCATTGACTCACCACCACGCATTTATTGAACTTTAAGAAAAAAAAAAACAGTAATTTTTTTCTTGAACTTTAATTACAATTGAAAAAAATTGATAAATGAAATAATATATAATATCTAAATATATACAATTATATATATAGAATATAAAAATAAATAGAAATAAATTAGATCAAAATAAATAATATCAACTATGTTCTAAAATTTGTGTACTTCCACAACCTACTGAAAACTACTAATTACGGCACAATAATCATTTAATCTTGATTATCTTGTTTTCATAATTGTTGGAAGCAAAAATCGTGATTGAAAATAGAATTAGATTCATCGCCCAGCCCCAACTCATTGTATAACTGCAGCTTGACTGAAGACACACTAAGCTCCTGTCTCCTCCTCTCCTTGCAGATATCTGTCTTCTCCAGTTTCTGGAACTACAGACCTTTCTAATCCAGCTCCAGTCCATCCTCCAGAATAACCACAGTGTAAGGGACATCCTGGGAAGGGTTTTATTTTTTTATATATATATATTTGTCATCCAGTCTGAGCTGTTGCAGGATGAGGCAAAGGAGCCAATCAAACACCGACATAGATCAATATTTGCCATTCCCAGTTGTGTTAGGCCAGCTGATTGACATTCCTTATGTGTGTGTAGCATCTCACTGACTTGAACCTCTGAGAGAATGAATGTGATTGTTGTTCATTTGTTATTATAATTATTTTTTTGTTAAATTCAAGCAACTTAATACTTACTGAGTATTTATCTGGTTCTCATCCCAAAGGTTTCGAACTGTGTTGTTGTGTGAAACACTAATGTGTGTACTCAGGGTTGGAAGACGAAGCGTATAGTCAGAAGAGCTCATGGTGGGAGAAATAGCATGTTTGATTCTTACAGGAGATGATTCAAGAATGTTTTAAATCAGTGTCTCACTGAGTGATAGGGAACCACATGAACTAAACACTTTCTGCCAAAGTTACAACAGTTTTCAATATTGTCAACTCACAACTTAAGTTTTGATTTAGTTATGAATATTTTTAAAAATCAGGAAATAATCAGTGTAGTTCCCCACTTAAAGGAACAGCTCACCATTTTGGCAAGTCCTGTTCTGTTTCTTGCCATTTGTGTCTGCATGATAACTATGAAGCTATAGCTGGCCGCCAGTTAGCTTAGCTTAGCATTAAGACTGAAAACAGGGGCTGACAGTTCCCTTACTCTGAGGAGGATTCTGGTTCAGCTTCACTAATTCCATAATCCTGCTTATTTACCAGTGACAGATAATCAGTGTCTGAATTCACTTCCGTTTGTTAGGACCTGGATATGTGGAACTGTTCAGCTACCAGTCGTGTCTGTTGATGTAATGTGTGATTGTCTGCTCTGTGTTCATATTTATTTTCCATATTTTGCACGTTGTTGATTCTCTGTGAACCAAACACTAATCCAATCATGAACAAATGACTTCATTCCAGTAAGTGTTATTCTATTTTGAAAAGCTGCCTGTTATATAAAATGTGGAAATTATTTATCTGTGCAATAAAATATTCTAAACACTAAGCTGCACATTAAAGTCTCCTCTCTGCTACATATAAACATGTCTCCATTACAGTGCAGTTCTTTATGTTTTAGTGCTCAGTGATATAAATCTCAAGTACACTCAGTTCATTTCATTGATACATATTCTCCCTCTGGATCCTAATGAAGAGAAATCTGTTATCGTACAGCAGTAATACTATAATTCCATCCATAAGTAAGGATGAATATTTTGGTTCATGGGTTTCAAACACTTTCTGTGATAAAACATCTAAAAGCAGAAACCTTATCATTCAGGGTTCTGTGGTCTAATTAGTGTCAGTTTAGGGTCCTTGATGTGAAACAGTTTGAGAACCACTCTCTTACAGTAAAGAATATGCAGAAGCTGTAACTCCATAACCACTATGCAGTTGCATAGTCAGTAGACCCACCGGAAGAGTTACCCAGGACAGGTTTCATAAAGACAGACTGGCCTCGGATCTACCTGCACCACTCAAGATCTGACTCAAGCATCTTAAACACAGTCTGTACCTTCTGTCTCTAGGGGTCTCTCCATCAAAACAATAACAAAAGACAATGTTGGATGACATCAAGAAATAGTGTGGGGTCATGGGAGTTGTGACCCCTCCCTCCTTCAGTGTCAGTGGTTCAGGAAATCAAACACACCTGGTGATTCTAACCGTTAAAAACACTGAATAAAGCAGTTTCACATTTAGTTAGTGTTTGAGCGACGCTGTACAAAGGACAGAGACATCAGGGAAGAGTTGGAGCTAAGATTGATGCTAACCTTTGTTTGGATTGTTTCTCTGATAACTTATGAACCAGACGTTCAGCAGGTTTTTACCAGCAGCTGAATTATCCACAGAGGTGTCCTCCTCTCCATAACAAACACACCAGGGGATTCAAACCAGTAGAAACACTGAATAAAGCAGTTTGACTTTAAAAATCGGAGATTCATAGATGCTCTTCAGTGACACAGGACAGGACGTCTCCAGCAGCTGGGAGCTGAGCTGTCTAACATTTCCTCAGCTTGTTTCTCTGATAACTTCAGATCCAGATGTCCGACGACTAAAATCCTTCATCTGGTTCAAATATAGAGCTGAAAACCACCAAGGTGTAAAAAGTGTATGTGGCTTAAAACTAGATAAAAGTCAATGTTGAGCTTCTGTCAGACAAACACACTGACACTGATCATAGAGGATATGATGTCATTGACAGGAGACCAATGACACGTTCTGTTACCATGATTAAAATCACAGAATTCTCTAGTTTCAGAATTGATGGAAACATTTGGGAGAATGTAAGAACACAACTCAACATCATAAAGAACATAGGTCTAGATGTGGAAAAGTTACATGTTATAACTTTAAGTATCAAATATAACAGTAGTCATCATTATGCAGCAGACTTGCTACTGTGATTGATTCGTCATATATTTTGTCTGTGAAGGTTCTCAGTCATCCTGGTCATATCACTGATGTCTGTCTGCACAAAAACATGTCAAAGATGAGGAGTTTGGTTACTATTCTAACAGTGCTGTCGCATATTGCACTGACAACAGAGAGAAACTCCCTCAGTGGTGAAACAGTGATGAGATGAGTTTCAGCAGCACTTTACAGACACATCTGTTTAATGATTCATGCCTTCATGTGGGTCTGTGTACTTTGTCATCTTAAAGTGTTCCATGAATGAACAACACCACATGAACAGAGAAACAGGTACATTTTTATTACTTTTATCACTGAATAAAACCTTCAAATCAAAAAATGAACAAACGGAACAGGAGACTTGTGTTGAGAACTATAGAGACAGCTGAGAGTTTCCACCTCCTCTGGTTTCCTAGCAATAAACAACACACAGCAGTGACAGTCAACAACATCACATGGTAGATTTCCAGGAGTGAATGGCTTGTGAACATTTCATTCTATGTGCACGTTTGTTAACAGACAGTAAAACAGTAAAATCAAAGCTGCTGCTTTGGCACAGGATTCAAACGGAGACTCTGCTTCATCAGTCACCTTCACAACACTTCATAATTTCAGCTGTCATGGCTCCATAGCCATGTTGTCTATGCCCACCTTCCATCTGCGTGGCTGTGGAGGAAACATAAAGGCAGAGTACACAGTTAGCCTGCTTTCACTTCATGTCACAGGATGAACTATTTTATCTGGGGTAGCACATCCTGAGTCGTTGTACTGAACTGAATTCATTGAGCCAGCAATAGGACACTATGTTAGGCCCAAAAGTATTCCCACAATTCCTCAAAATTCCCAGGGTGCACCATTGTTTTTTAAAAGCAGAGCTTTTCAGGTGACTTCCTTGTTGTCCTGTTTATGTGTCCTGTTTATGGCGGAGTTTTCAAATATAATGTATTTGTTTGGTGTTTTCAAGGGTTTGCTGAACAGAATGATGTAAATTTATTTTACTCTGAGCTTCTTTGTTACTGATCATCTGTGTTGAGCTGTTGGAGTCATCTCAGCTGGACGTCCACTTCTAGGAGAGTAGCCACAGAACTGAGTCAGTATGTCTGACTGATGAAGATCTAAAGTGTTTGAGACGACTCTGTAACATGGTTCAGTTATAGCTTCCTTTAACTTTTTGTTACAGATAGACTATATTGTGCTTTTTTTTGTTGTGGTGCTATTAATTCTGCTCCCTAGGTTAGTTTGACATCACCCGCTCGTCAAGGGGGGGATTCCACACCAGGCTACGCTGTACACCCTCGGACCACCCATCTGTGCTGGAGCTGGTCTGCAGCCGTCTGCAGCTCGTCCCTCCTTTTCCGTCCGTGCCTTGTCTACCAACTCCCAGCATCCCGGGATGTAAGACCTGATAAAAGCCGCAGTGCGCAGACGCCAGGGGTGGCTTTGATTTGAGGTGAGCAGTTCGCCTCTGTGCCCCTCATTTCCTGTTGACTATGTGTAGCTTAAACTTTTAATTTAAACAGTTAACTCATTTAGAGTGTTGATTTATTGTTGATTTGTTTGAGGCACTTGTTTTGTGACGGGATTTTTATGGGCTATAGTTGTTTTATTTTCATACACCTTGTGTTGTGCACCACATTCAGTTTTCTTATGTTTCGAACACACTACTTTATGGGTGGCGGCCTCCTGTGTTTTGGTTAGTAGGTAAGTTTAGGTAGGCAGGTAAAGTTATTTTTTTATAGTTTTTATTTTAATAGCTGTATATAAGCCAGTGGAGGGGCTCAGTTAAGAAAACAGTTTTTGTTTTATTTGGTTTATGATTTGGTGCCACCTGCCGTCCTTCCCTTTGTTCCTGGCCTGGTGTTCTCGTGTTGTTGTTGAATTAGTCACCTGTCCGTTTGAATTTTGTAATCTTTAAGTTGACTATTGGTTCATTGAACAATAAAAGGTTTTGCTTGCCAGATTATGTTGTTCATGTGAAAGAGAGGGAGTTGTTAATTACAAGCAACATTGTCAGATCCATGAGTAAAGAACTTGACATGATATGAGAAGAAACTGACACCTGCAGGTAAATTCAGTTGTAGTGACGTCCTAAAGTGATATTTAACAAGGTGACATGTAAACAAACTAGAATAGAAAAGAAAGTAAAAATAATTACCAGTCAGACTAATGTAATGAGTGCATGAATTATGAAGATTCTTTGTATTTTCACTCTTCAGTCTGATGATGAACAAACTGTTTAACTGTTTTCTTTAAAAACCAGAGTGGACACATGCAAGATGTCTACATGCAAATATCTACTGCTCGTTATTATTGATCACTTTATTGTAAACTCTTTTGTCCCTGTCAGGATCCTGTAGGAATGATGACTCAGTAGTTTGGCTGTTGACAGGTTTTGATCTGATCTTCTGAAGTTAACCTGTGCCGGAGCAGGTGTTCAGCATCAGTTAGTGGTGATTTACCCTGGTAACAAGTGAACCACTGTCATAACCCTGACAACCCAGAGTTAAACCTGAGCTTGCCTCACTAACTACAAATCCTGCTTTGTAGAACAGGTCTGAGTCAGCTGTTGTTGATGTCATCAGTGGAGGGCTTGACATACACTGTGAATGTTTGAATAATGTTTTCAACATGGACAAGAACAACACAATGATTTGTGTGTTATTAGTTTAAATAGATCTGATCACATTTATATAGAAATGTAGGTCATTCTTTGCCATACTATGTGAACCTTCACCTGTTACATAAGCTTTACTAGTTATGAGTGTGTGTCTCTGTATGGGCTCTACCTCCAAAATCCA